>NC_143479.1:34619000-34849085 GCF_027475165.1 Benincasa hispida
AGCAAACTAATGAAGGAGACCGCAACGTGTGTGACACATGTCCCTCTCTCACTTACTATAAACACTTTCTCCATTCACCTTGGTATTGACCTATACAAATACCTTTCGAAGGGGGACACAAGCGGTGTCACGAGGCTGAGCATAGATTGCACGATATGAACTTTTAGGGAGAATGTAAAAAGAAATTGACATATCATATAAATCATTTTCCTCCCACTAAGTGCTTTAAACCTAGGGTTCTTTACTTAGGTAAATTCGGCCAATAATTTATCTAAGTCCATTGTTAAATTGGTCCAATATAGCTCTTATATTGGATAGTTTAACAATATATTATTATAGTTCATTAAACACTTTAATAAACTAAATCATGTATTGCATGCTTATAAAATATTTGTCTAATTCACCTTCCAGCTCAATTTTTAGGTACGGGTGTTCCGTTTCCGTCAGCTTAAATACCCCAACCTTAGATAGAATCTTGCTTAGACAAAGGTCCCTTACAGACAATTATTTTATAAATTTAATATTTTATTTTTTTAATCTATGCTATTAAAAAGAAAAAAAAGATTAACTTATTTCTAATCATATTAGAAATACTTTAATATGAGTTTAGGTGAATTTAGCCCTATGGGCCAAAGCATGTATTTAGCATGTCCTGTTCATCACATTTAGAGGCTCGACCTCAACTTCATCCTTGACTGAGGAGGTTGGTTTGGGGTTTTGATCCAAACTATCTTATTCTTAAGGCCCAATAGGTCGTACCAGGCTCTATTCACCAGCCAGAGAGTGTCGTATTTAGCCTCGTCCTTGGCCGAGGGCAAAGGCGAAGAGGTTGATTTGGGATTTTAACCCAAACTATCTTCTTCTCAAGGCCCAAATATGTTGTAGTATGCTCCATTTATCAAATGGATATGGTCGACCTCGACCTTATCCTCTGCCGAGGCCATGGTCGATTGGACTACTTTGGCTCAAAGTCAAACTAGCCCTTTTCGTTTAGCCCATCCCATCATTTTGGTCATGTTGTTGGTATGTTTACTATCATTTTCTTGGTCCGATAACTTCCTCTTCTTCGTTATATTGCTTTTATCATTTAGCCCAAAAATCACCCATAAAATAACAAAAATAATATTTGTTAGTATAAATGGTGTTCTATAAGCTTAATTTTAAAGAACTAAAATAAAAATCAAATGATTACTAGATGAAGTTTAAATTAGCCCTAATGGTTGATTTGGATTGATGTATCCCATTGGTTAATCTTTATAATTAATAAAAGAATTAAATTAGCAATGAACTCAAAAGTTTAAGTTGATGGATTAATTCACTCCTTTTGATTTATCACAAACATTAAAATCCATAAATAAAGATATGAAATAATTTTTGCTGATTTGAAATCCTAAAATTTTAAATAATTATAGAGAAACACATAGGGAAGACCGGAAAACCATAAACCCAAAAACCCCTTTAACCTCCCTCCTTCATCCATTTCCCCATTCTCATTCATTAGCTAATCCCTGCACTCATTTTCCTTTCTCACTCATCATCTACCTTCCCAAATGCTAACCTTCTTCATTTCTTCCGCACCAATCTCCTTTTTCTGCTCCTAATTTCCTCAACACCGTCCTTATGGACGTCATTTTTGCTTCTCTCCCATTACCCAACAAATCCCACTCTCAACACTCTACTCTTTTCAGAACCAGCTGCCCAACCCGCACTCGCCGATGCAACTTCATATTCACCAGAAAATGCGTCAATTCTGTCTCAAATGGCAACCGGCTACAATTACTTGGCTTTCCAACACTTCCCAGAAGCTTGAAGGCTTTACAAGAACATGGAGAAGCTGACGAACCCATTTCGGAGGACTTTAGTCCCTCAAATTTGGTTAGTTTGTCTGTACATGATAACAAGAATGATGGGACTATGCTCAATTGTATTGCCAAACCAATTGCGTATACATTGTTTTGTATCGTTGTTGGATTTGTTCCTTTTAGGACGGTTAAAGCTCCTGCAATTGCAGCTCCGGTTGTTGGGGAGAGGGTTTTGGATAAAAGAACCAATGGGGAGGCGGTTGAATCGAACATGAGGGGTCATGAGTACTCAGACCGCACGAGACAGTTGCTCGAGGCGGTGTCAGGTGTATCGAGGAGTATAGAAGAGGCTAGAAAGGGTAATTGTAGTGTAGAAGAGGTGGAGACGGCATTGAAGGCTGTGAAGTTGAAAAAAGAGGAACTGCAAGGAGGGATTTTGAATGAGCTTTATATACAACTGAGGGAACTGAAGAGGGAGAAGGCGGGTTTAGAAAAGAGATTGAAGGAGATTGTTGATGAGGTGCTGAAAGCTAAGGGGGAGTATGAGAGGTTGGTGGAGGAGGGGGTTAGTGTTGGGGAGGAAGGGAGGGCGAGGATGGGAAGGTTGGAGCAGATATTGAGAAGGTTGGAGGTGGAGTATAATGAGAGATGGGAGAGAGTAGGGGAGATCGGGGACAATATTTTGAGGAGAGAGACTGTAGCACTGAGTTTTGGGGTGAGGGAGCTATGCTTCATTGAGCGGGAATGCGACCAACTAGTGAAGAGGTTTACCCGGGAAATGAGAGCCAGAGGGAAGGATACTAACAGGTACAAGCACAAACTTAACTTTATGTGATGTTTGTCCCTCTAATACTTTCAAAGAACTCATATGTTGGAAGCGTGTTGTAACTTTTAATGGTTTACTTCCATACACAGATCTCTTAAACAAAACCATGTCATGGAGCAAATCTCTCCAGATCTTTAGCCTAATTACTAGATGTTCTACCTTAATTTCTTATTAAGTTTTTTTATTCCTCATCAGGATGTCAGCCTTCTGTAGCCTTGAAGGATGAGTTGACCATTAATTTTTTCTGTATATTTTCAGTTTTCTTATGAATTACAATACTGATAGTGAATGAATGTTTAAAATTGATTTTGAAAAAGCATAAACCATGTGAGTTGGGAGTTTTTGGATAAAGTTTACCGGAAGAATGGTTTTGGCTTCAAATACAGGATGTGGATGTGGGGCATTGTCTGATGTCTTTGAATCTTCCTATTTTGATTAATGGTGAATCTAGGGGCATGTAATCAGGCTAGAGATTCTTCTTCTTCATTTTTTCCAATGCTCGGTTTCTTACAGAAAAGAAAAAAAAGAAAAAAAGAAAAAAAGAAAAAAAGAAAAAAATGGTTAAAAGGACAAAAGGAAACGAATGTAAAAAAATTCTTCCTCATCGAAACTTCAAACTGCTTGACGCAGAATCAAACTTACGGATCAAGAGAAGTAGAGAAAGGAATTGACTTGTTCTGTGTCCGCAATGGAACAGTAACACCATTTTGATACAAATTCTATGCTCTCTTGATGGCAAAAGAAAAAAAAAAGAAAAAAGAAAAAATATATATTTTTTTGGTTCAAGATTCTCAATTTCACATTGTATTCATCATAATAGTTAGTGTCCCAAGTTGTTCACTTACGAAAGGGATGGAAAAGAAAGTTATTCAAGGTCTCGAGATAGGGGAGGGAAATGTTCATGTTTCTCATTCAATGTTTGTCGAAGACACCACTCTCTTTTGTTTAGAAAGAAAGGAGTTGTTTTGAAATATTTCTCTCACTATTTATGTATATATATATGTAGATATATGTGTATATATATATATAAGGACATGTATATATATGTGTGTGTGTGTGTATTTGGAGAAAAGCTTGCTTCACAGTGAGTGCTTACCTTAATTGAGTTGGGGTTGAAGATGAATAAATATAAGTGTTTAGTCCTAAAGTGGAAAGCTGGGTCTTCTTGGTGGGTTGTGAAATATGGTCTTTTCCTTGGCCATAACCCTAGATGTATTTCTTGTTTGGGATCTTGTGGTGGAAAAGGTTTAAAAATGTCTCTCCTCTTAATCCAGATTATCCTAAGCAGCATTCCAATTTATTTCCTTCCGTTGTGTAGGATCCATGTGAAGGTTACCAATTCCTTGGAGAGGCTTATGTGAAATTTCTTATGGGAAAGGGTGGAGGAAAGAGAGAGGCTATGTTTGGTGAATTGGGAGGTGGTGGTGGAGTGTAGGGGGCCAGGGATAGGGAACTTAAAGGCACTTAATGAGCTTATTGGTAGTGGCATTTCCCTTGTTAGTCTGATACTTTGTGGCATGTGTTTTTTATGAGTAAACTCAGGCCCCATCCCTTTGAGGTGGCTTTTGAAGAGGGTTTGGAGAGGTACTTCCAAAATTTCGTGGAAAGCTGTTGCTAAAGGGTTCCCTTTTTTCTCTGAGTGTGTTCATTTTTCTGTGAGCGATGGGCTGAACACTTATTTCTAGGAAAATAAATGGTGGGTAGATAGACCCCTATGTTATTTGTTTCCTTGCCTGTACCATATTTCTACACTATTTTGGAAGTTCCCTTTCTAATAGAGAGTCGATTGATATTGTGGCCCATTTACCTCCATTGGAGGACTTTTCAATTTTTTTGAGGGAGAAGGGACATTCGTTTTTAGAATCCTAGTCCTTCTAAAGGCTTTTCTTGTAGCTTTTTCTTTCTATAACGGGTGAGCCCTTCCTCCTTGAGCCCCTAACTTCTCCTCGCTTTGGAAGATCAAAATTTCATAGAAGGCTAATCTTTTTATTTGACAGTTCCTCCATGGCAGTTGGTAGAGTTAATAACTTGGTCAACACTCAATAGTTCACTTAATTGTTCCGCTACTCTTCAACGTAAGCTTCAACAACACTACTTTTACATCTAAAAAAGGGCAATCGGTTGGGATTTTAATAACAACCAACCCGCATACAAGCCCACTTCAAGAACCATAACAACCAAGACTCGAGATAATATAAGAAGAGTCAAGATTAGCTAAAAATACACAAGAATGGCCAAGAACAAACAAGATTGGCCAAGAATAAGCAAGATTAGCCAAACAAGAATGGTTTATATTCCTACATCAGGTTGTAGCTTCAGAGTGTTGGGACTTCTTCCTCATTTCCCTTTCATGACAATGGCTCCTTTTTGTGGTTGACTAGCTTTTGTGCTATTTTATGGGGTCTTTGGAAAAGCAACAATAGAACTTTTAGAGGGCTTGGAGAGAGGTGTGGCCGTCGTCCTTGTAAGATTTCATACTTCTCTGTGGGCCTCCGCATGTAAAAGCTTTTTGTAATAACCTGTTAGGCCTCCGAGTGTAAAAGCTTCGAGTATTTTTTTAAATTAGAATGCTTTTATTTCTTTTCATAATATTTTTTGCAATATGTTGCTTACCTTTGGTATTTTGTATTAGTGCTTCTTACATAGGTTTCTTGAGCTTTGAGCATTAGTTTCTTTACATTGTTTCAATGAAGAGATTTGTTTCCTTTTCAAAACAAATTACACGTTAGGTCTTGTTATGCTTGATTGGAGTTTTCTTTTTTTTTTCTTTTTTTTTTTTTTGGTGGGGGGGGGGGGGGGGGGGTTCATTTGATCTCAATAAAAGTTGGGTTAATTATAAAAAAAATGTTAACACAGCTGGTTTTGAGTGGAATCCTGTCTCATTATCGTTTTCTGCTTAGGATTCTTGATTTGATTAAAGCTCAATTAGAAAAGAATCAAAAGATCATTAGAGGCCTTTTGTGAATGTTACCGTGTTGAAAGCTACAGAGAAGGGTGGTCTGGGATAGGAAAATTTGTTGGCAACTAGCCTTATTTTGCCAAGTTTGAAGTCTTTATTTTAGTTTCCTTTCATGTACTTTGAGCATTAGACTCATTTTTATTAATTCATTGAAAAGTCTGGTTTCTTTACAAAGAAAAAAAAAAAAAAAAGAAAAGAAAATAACCCTTTGCAACTGCAAAAATTCTAAGAAAAATTTGCACGCGAGGCAAAAATTTTAGGAAAAAATTGCATCGGGATTTTTACTTTTGAATTGACATTGCATTGTAAATGGTTTATATTTTAGCAATACGTTATTACATATATCACTAAACATTTTCCATGATTTTTAGCCATCTAACTTGCTATATTTGTAATGATAATATGTGCTTTTGTCTTCTTGATCCTTGTCACACGATTTTATTTTTTTTGAATTTGTGGTACTGGTGTTTCCCTTTAATGAAACTCTTTTGACATAAAAATAAAAGATTTAAATTTTATTACCAGTTTTTTCTTCTTTGTTGCAGAATGCCAAAACAACTTCTTACAAAGCTGTCTAAAGATTATATTAAAAAAGATTTGGAAAATACGCAAAGAAAAAAGTTGGAGCAAAGTATTCTTCCAACTGTGGTGGAAGGTGTTAGTCTTGGAAATTTTTTAGATCAAGAAGCAGTTGATTTTGCCCGACGTATAAGTGAAGGTCTTGAAGATTCTAGGAGGCTGCAGAAGAACATGGAGGCTCGTCTGAGAAAGAACATGAAAAGGTTTGGTGATGAAAAACGTTTTGTTGTTAACACCCCAGAGGATGAGGTGGTGAAGGGTTTTCCAGAAGTTGAGTTGAAGTGGATGTTTGGCCATAAGGAAGTTGTGGTTCCTAAAGCTATTAGTCTTCAGTTATTCCATGGCTGGAAGAAGTGGCGTGAAGAAGCTAAGGCAGATTTGAAAAAAAACCTACTAGAAAATGTGGAATTTCGTAAAAAATATGTGGCCCAGAGACAGGTATGGTTAAACCATGCACTTAATTGATATGTATGGGATCTTTGTATTTCATAATAGAGCTTTATATTGCCATTATTTTTCTGTAAAATATTTTATTCAAACTTAGCTACCCTTAACATTTATGGTAAACTTTTTTTTCTTGACAAAGATATCGTTACCCTTGCAAGTAAGCAGCTATATTCTAATTGCAGGAACGCATTCTTCTTGACCGAGATAGAACTGTAGCAAATACTTGGTACAATGAAGAAAAGAAACGATGGGAAATTGATCCAGTGGCTGTTCCCTATGCTGTGACAAAGAGGCTAGTAGATCGTGCCCGAATACGGCATGATTGGGCTGCCATGTATATTACACTAAAAGGGGATGACAAGGAATTTTTCTTGGACACTAAGGCAATCCACAGATACATTGTGCTCTTTAATTGTAACTTATTTTTATAATTCTAATCTTGCTATCTCATTCAGGAATTTGAAATGCTATTTGAAGATTTTGGAGGTTTTGATGGGCTATATATGAAAATGCTCGCCTGTGGTATACCAACTACTATTCACTTGATGTGGATCCCATTCTCGGAATTGGATATCTATCAACAGTTCAGCCTGAGCTTAAGGTTGTCTCAGAGTTGCTTGAATGCATTGTGGAAAACTAGAGTTGTTTCGTATGGGAGAAGTTGGGTGTTCGAGAAAATAAAAAATATAAATGACGACTTAATGACAATGATTGTATTTCCCACTGTGGAGTTTTTAGTCCCTTATCCGGTATTAGATCTTTCATTTAATTGTTTGAGACTATTTGTTATTCAAGATATTTGTTTTTGTTTTATGTTTCCAACTATTGTTATTATTCTATGACAGTTGAGACTCCGGTTAGGGATGGCATGGCCAGAGGAAATAGATCAGACCGTTGGTTCTACATGGTACTTGAAATGGCAATCTGAGGCAGAAATGAATTTTAAATCTAGAAAAACAGATGGTTTCCGGTGGTTTTTTTGGTTTATGATTAGAAGTGCTATATACGGATATATTTTGTTTCATATCTTCTCCTTTATGAAGAGAAAAGTGCCAAGGCTTCTTGGCTATGGACCAGTTCGTAGGAATCCAAATTTGCGGAAGTTGGGGAGAGTGGTAACTTACTACTTATTGATTGTTAGTTATAGATATGCTTATGATTTGGACATGGTGTTGGTTAAGGCAACATGGAGAACTTGGGTGTTTGGGTCCCAACTTCAAGTGGGTGGAGTGGACTATAGCCCACTCCACGTTTGGGGCTCCAATCATAATAGTTGGTGTTTCCAACTATTATAACCTACAAATGATTATAATATTACTATTTTAAATCTCTCTTTATTATAATGTTTGCCATATATTATGATGTTTATTTCCTACTCATCATCTCTTTCCCAATTTGTTACAATATTTACTATTTACTACCTAGACTACAACAGTCTGCACTCAAACATAGTCTATTATAACTTAGACTAAAATAGTCTATATCCTAAACACAAACTATTATAACTCATAGACTATAATAACCAACTCAACGCTTCAAACACTTTCTAAATTTTCTCTGTTGCCTTTTTCATCATAATGATGCATAGCATGGTGTCAAGATCTCATTGCCTCTATCATTTAATGCTTGTGTTCTGTGATGAGTATACTAATTGTTTTCACGACATTTTGTTTGAGAATACACTGGAGTCTTGGAATCATGCCATTACATCTTTTATGATAGGAATATCGATATCCTTTACATTAAGGACTTGGATATTTGGCTCATTATCTACTGTGTTGCAAGTACTATACTTTTTTGACCACTTGTCAAACATTTTCACTTTATAATTTTTGCTGGCTAATGATGACTGTTTTAACTTTAAATATTTGCTGGCTATTAACAAGTTCTCATTCATGGATTTTATTCGTGCCGTGTGTCTCTGTCCTGAACCACAACAAAATGTTGATGATAAATATTGTGTAATTAACCTTTTTAGTCGCAGTGTTGGTTGTACTGAATGACCTTTTCTAATATTTTCTTTAGAGTTGGACCAACAATAGTTTCTATTTGCAGTTGGACACTCAGTCGACAATTCTAATTTCATTGCTATTCTGCAGAAATCCTATCTTAATTATAGGAAGAGGAAAATCAAACATAAGAAGCGGGCTGGTGTTGACCCAATTACACGTGCATTTGATAGAATGAAGGTTAGAGCCAAATGCTAGAGTTCCTACTGTTTTTCTTCTGATAACTGCTTAAATATATTTATGATCGGCATGTGATTTGCAGAGGGTGAAAAATCCACCAATACCTTTGAAAGATTTTGCTAGTGTTGAGTCAATGAGAGAGGAGATTAATGAAGTCGTGGCATTTCTACAAAATCCTCGTGCTTTTCAAGAAATGGGTGCACGTGCCCCTCGGGTATGTTTAACTGATGGTAGATAGCTAGTTCCTCAAATTCCTCTCGGACATATTTTCCTTCTATATTTCTACCTCAACAGTTTTTTTCTTTTTCTTTTTCCTTCTTTTTTTGGGGTTGAATTTCAACAGAAAAATGTTTTGGTAGTTTACGTTACTGGGTGATAGTATTACTCACTTGATTAAAGTGCCATATGGTGCTGGTTTGTGGTGGCCATTAGGAAGGCCAAAACTGTCGAAATTGTAAAACTCTTAGGTTTGAGAAAGAATCAGAATACTTTAGTCATTCACCAAAGATATGAATATATATACAAGTGTACAAAGCATAGAAAAGGAAAATATCACAAAAGGAAAATATCACAAAATATTTACAAGAATGGAAAATCCTAATTATAGAATTATAACACTCCCCCTCAAGTTGGAGCATATATGTTAATCATGCCCAACTTGTTACATAGATAATCTATACGTCTTACTCCAATGCTTTCGTGAAGATATCTCCTAATTGTTCTCCAGTCTTCACATATCCTGTAGATACCAACCCTTGTTGAATTTTCTCACGTACAAAATGGCAATCAACTTCAATATGTTTAGTCCTTTCATGAAATACTGGATTAGACGCAATATGAAGTGCTGCTTGATTATCACACCACAACTTTGTCAGTGTGGTGATTTCAAATCCCAACTCAATAAGAAGTTCATATATCCAAATCTATTCACACACAGATTGTGCCATTGCTCTACATTCTGATTCTGCACTTGAACGTGACACCACATTTTACTTCTTACTCTTCCAAGAAATAAAATTACCACCAACAAAAACACAATACCCTGAGGTTGATCTTTTGTCTTCTTCAGTTCCTGCCCAATCAGCGTCTGAGAAACATTCAATTAATGTATGACTATAATCCTTATATAATAAACCACGTCTAGGAGTAGCCTTCAAATAACAAAGAATCTGTTCCAATGCAGCCCAATGATCAACTGTAGGGCATGACATGTACTGACTCACAATACTTACTGAATAGGCTATGTCGGGTCGAGTCATTGTAAGGTAATTAAGTTTTCCCACTAACCTCCTATATCTTTCAGGATCTTTTAGCAATTCTCCATCTTTTGTGAGCTGTAAGTTGGGCATCATTGGGGTACTACCTGGCTTAGCCCCTAGCTTTCCTGTTTCAGTCAACAAGTCAAGTACATATTTTCTCTGTGATAATAGAATTCCTTTCTTGCTTCTTATTACCTCAATTCCTAAGAAGTATTTCAACATGCCAAAATCTTTTGTATGGAATTGACTATGAAGAAAGTTCTTTAGAGACTGGATACCTGAAGCATCATTACCAGTAATCACAATATCATCCACATATACAACTAACAAGATGACACCACCCTCAGATCTCTTAAAAAAGACTGAATGATTTGACCTACTCTTCCGCATTCCAAAGCTTTCAATCACCTGACTAAATTTACCAAACCAAGCTCGTGGGCTCTGCTTTAATCCATACAAGGATTTATGAAGGTGACACACCGTTCCATTCTCCCCCTGAGCAACAAACCCTGGTAGTTGCTCCATATACACCTCTTCTTGAAGATCACCATGAAGAAATGCATTTTTAATATCAAGCTGATGTAAAGGCCAATGATTGATTGAAGCTAATGAAATAAACAATCTCACAGATGCCATTTTTGCTACAGGAGAAAAAGTATTAGCATAGTCAACGCCATAAGTTTGTGCGTAGCCTTTCGCTACGAAGCGCGCTTTTAACCAAGCAACAGAACCATCAGGATTGACTTTAACTACAAACACCCATTTGCAACCGATAGCCTTCTTTCTTGCAGGGAGAGAAACTAAATCCCAAGTACAATTATCATCTAAGGCAGTCATCTCCTCCACCATTGCGGCACACCAACCAGGATGAGACAAAGCCTCATGAATAGTTTTCGGGATGGATACAAACTCTAAGGATGCAATGAATGAACATGTGGAAGGTGACAAATGATTATATGAAACAAAAGAAGAAATAGGATGAGTACAAGTACGTTTACCTTTACGAAGAGCAATAGGAAGATCAACACCCGTTTCTGGATCCAATGACGAAGAAGACTCTGGTACAAGGCATGGAACTGGAGGAGGTTGTCATCGAGTATAGACCTTAACGATGGGAGGAAGAGATGAATCAGGAAGAGTAGAGATAGCCACAGGAAGAGATGAATCAGGAAGAGGATCGAAAAGAGAAATAACTGTGTAGACAAGGAAATCATCCTCTAATTCCTTATGCTCCCCCCGACTCTTATTCGAAGAGAAAGACGGTGATGAAAAAATGCGGTATGTTAAAAAAATGTGATATCAGGAGAGACTAAATATTTATTAAGACTAGGACAATAACACTGATACCCATTTTGGACACGAGAATAATCAAGGAAAATACATTTTAAGGACTTTGGATCTAGCTTGGTATGCTGAGGCCGAACATCCCGAACAAAGCAGGTACAACCAAATATTCTGGGATGAATGGGAAACAAATGTTGCTTGGGGCATAAAGTACGAAAAGGTATCTCACCCTTAAGAATGGAAGAGGGCATGCGATTTATTAAGAAACAAGCTGTGGAAACAGTATCAGCCCAAAAGGATTTTGGAACATGCATCTGAAACATCAAAGCTCTGGCTCTCTCAAGGAGATGACGATTCTTTCGTTCTGCAACCCCATTTTGAGATAGAGTATCAACATAAGAAGATTGATGAAGAATGCCATGGGCATCTAAATAAGACTTGAGTATATGAGAGAAATATTCCTTAGCATTATCACTCCGTAGGATTTAAGAATACCACTAAACTGTGTTTGAATTTCGGCATGGAAGTTACGAAAATGAGAAAGTAACTCAGAACGACTTTTCATTAAATATAGCCACGTAACACGAGAATAGTCATTGACAAATGTAACAAAATACCTAAACCCTCCTTTGGACTCAACAGGACAGGGACCCCAAACATCAGAATGGACTAATTCAAAAGGAGCACTAGCTCGTTTATTGACTCGAGGATACGAACTCAAACGATGAAATTTAGCAAATTGACATGACTCACAATCGAAAGAAGACAAATGTTGAAGTTGTGGACGAAGACTCTTCAACACAGAGATAGATGGATGACCCAAACGACAATGCTCTTCAAAGGGAGACGACACGCTAGAGCATGTGATGGCCGTAGGTGTCTGTGGTTCAAAGATGTAAAGACCTCCAACTTCCCGCCCTTTACCAATGGTCTGTTTCGTCGTAAGATCCTGAAATAAGCAATAACCAGGGAAAAAGGAGATGCAACAATGAAGATCACAAGTGAGTTTATTGACCGAAATCAAATTAAACGAGAAATTTGGTAAATTTAAAACTGATGACAAAGAAATTGATTCAGTGAGATGGACGGTTCCTGATCCTAAAACAGGAGTGGAGGTTCCATCAGCTATAGTGACATTAGGTGAAGAGGTAGATGTACAAAGGGTAGAGAATAAACTGGGGTTACCTGGCATATGGTTTATAGCGCCAGAGTCAATGACCCATTTTGACGTGGAGGAAAGAAGGCATTTAGAACTGTTACCTGTCTCTGCGATGGTCGTAATGGGAGTAGAAGATGATGCCCTCAATGACTCTTGATACTACTGAAATTTAGCAAACTCCCCTGCAGAAATCGTAATTGACTTGTCAAGATTATTAGGAGTAGAGGTGACATGTGCAGAGGGTGATGACATCCTCTGACTCTTATTCAGCAATCTTCTGCATTCACGTTTCGTATGGCCAGGTTTATGACAATAATAACAAACAACACCTCCTGGATTTGATCTCCATGAATAGTAGTTGGATCCATTCAACTTGTGTTCAGTTACTTTTGACACCATAGGAACAATCTCAGACATTACTGGTTTCTTATCAGCCATTACCTCAAAAAGTAGACATCGGACAGCAAAGAATCAAATCCTAATTTACCGAAGTGATGTCTACACAAGAAATGAGTATATCTATATATCCCAAACAAAGACACCACCAAGAAGAGCCAACAACACCGAGGAAACCTCACTGAAGACGGACGAAAAAACGGCGGCGCATGGACGGACAGCAGGCTGGAATAGGGGCCGCGTGAGCCTCACGCGCTGGTCAGATGGCAACCGGACTTTGGGGGTTTTGTAGATCAGTGGCTGGGCTTCTCTTTGGAATAGGCGGTGTCGAAAAAACAGCTTTTTTTTTTTTTTTCCGGCAGCGGCGGCGAACGAACCGAAGATGGCGACTGTGAGTAAACTCACCTCTCCACAAAACCCTAAACGTATCACAAATGGGTTCTAAATTCTCAAACCCTAAGATTCACAAAAACCCTAAGTTTATTTAGAGAGCTCCCATGTAAATCTCTTAGGTTTGAGAAAGAATCAGAATACTTTATTCATTCACCAAAGATACGAATATATACAAGTGTACAATGCATAGAAAAGAAAAATATCACAAAAGGAAAATATCACAAAATGTTTACAAGAATGGAAAATCCTAATTATAGAATTATAACAGAAATGTTTAGAAGGGATTTCCCTCTCCATTCTTTGGGAAAACAAACAGAAATTTCCATGAAAAGTTACAAAAGTAACATCCGAAACAAGGGTCTACTACATCCAATTTAACAATCAAAGAAACAAAAGACTATCAGCCCACCCAAACTAACAGCTCAAACTGAATTATTTTTTGGTTCTTATTTTTCTTCATTAAAGCCCCTTTATCTAATAGGGTGCTCTTTTGTGTGCTTGGTTTTCTGGATGCCCCTGCCCTTAGTTCCTTTATTTTTTTCTCGATGAAAGTTAGCTTCTAAAAAAGAAAAAAAAAAGAAAGGTAAAGAAAAACTGAATTACATAGAAAAGAACTACAACTAGGAAAAATTTCAAGAGGAAGAATTATTGCAAAAATATTTAGAAAGCTGCTGCCTGTTTAATAAAATCAAATCTCTCTAGCTTCTTCTTGGTGTTCTCTAAGTCTTATGCTAATCATTTCATTCAAGATATTTGTTTGAATTGGAATGCTTTTATTTTCTTAGTTTAAGTATTGCTTTTGTCATCATTTGTATTATTTCCATCATCTCTTGTATCTTGCATTTTTGAGCGTTAGTCTCTTGTCATTATATCAATGAAAGTCTAATTACTTTTCCAATAGAAAAAAAAATCAAATCTCTCTTCCCATCAAAACTTCCATTTTTCAAAATTTTTTGAGTTTCTTTCCCACCAAGTGTACCAATTACCAAAACAAAGCCTTAACTGAATCAATCCATCAATTTGGAGTCCGTTTTCCTAGTTTTCCTTCATTTTCTTTTTTGCGAACTTTCTTTTTGCATGCCCTTTTATTCTTTCGTTTTTCTCAAGGAAAGTTTCAGGATCCATCAAAAAATGTTCGCCTGTTTTTTGATACATTTTCTGCTGTAAGATTAAAAGGCCATGCTTGTCGAACTTCTGAAGCAATGCTGCTGAAACATTTGTGCTGTAATGACCATGAAGATATGGTCGATATCTTTTTTTAACCTTCAAACATAAAATGCATCCATGAGGATTCATCCATTTTTTTTTTTCCCTTCTTTTTAAACATCCATTCACTTCGAGACTTTCAGCAGACTTGTTAGATGCATTTAATTTTCATCCTTACCCCCATCCTAGTATTGTTGGTCAATTTATCGTGCAAACTTTTATGGTCATTGATCTTCTTTTTTTAGGGGAAACAAATCTTTTCATTGATATAATAAAATTATTAAAAGCTCAAATATTGAGAGAAAAAGCAGAAAATAAAAATAAAATACAGAAAAACAAAGGCATTCCAATTTAAGTATACATTATGGATCGAATAATTTGTATAAAATTTAAAGGGGGAACACCAAAAAGAAGCCATGAGCTGAGTGTGTTGTAGTCATTGGTATTAAAAAAAGAAAGTCTAAAAGTTACATGTTTGTGGTGCTCTGTTTTGGAAAATGGAGTTGGAGCTAGAAGAAATGATCAAAATGGAAAAGAAGAATAGTGCTTCCTTTTGGGATTTTATTTTATTTTCAGCTTTCTCCTGGTGCCTCAAATCTAACGGTTTTTATTTGTGTTTTTTTTTTCCTTTCTGGTAATTACTCCATGTCTACAATAGGAGAGTGATTCTGAATGTCGTATGGCTGGTTTACTTTTGTAATTTCATTACCTTCACCGAAATGTTTTCTTATTTAAACAAACATGAGATGGTAAGTCTCTTAATATAGAGGGTCAACAAATAATAGACTGTGTCTTGTTCTGCGTTATCAATCAGATTTCCTTCCATATTTGGATACCACACGTTGAGTTGCAGTGTTTGCTAAAACAATTCTTATGTCTCCTCATGGTTTGAGCATCTTATTGCAGGGGGTCTTAATTGTTGGTGAGAGGGGAACAGGAAAGACATCTCTTGCACTGGCCATAGCTGCAGAAGCAAAAGTACCAGTTGTTACAGTTGAAGCCCAAGAATTAGAGCCTGGACTATGGGTTGGACAAAGTGCATCCAATGTCCGGGAATTATTCCAAACTGCAAGAGATTTGGTTGTTCTCTTGAATCTTTACTGTTGAAATATGCATTATCTGGACTTACACATATTGGTAGATACATTATAATTTTTATTAGTTTGATAAGAAACAATTTCATTAGTTAATGAATGTACTGGTAAGAATAAACTCCAAGCGTAGAGTGTTGTAGAAGCTCTCTAATTAGCAGTAGCAGAAGAAATAAAGCTATTGTAAAATAGCATTAGCAAAATAACATCAGGTGAAAAAAAAAAAAAGATCCCCAGCTTTCTCATCATATTATTCTCAAGGCTGTAAAATACTCTTCTATATCCTTGCAATCAAAATCTCTCGAAGGATTGTGTGAGCAACCACTACCTAAAAGGCTCTAGCCTTGCCCAAGAACCTTCTACTAAGATATCAGGAAGGTATGTAAGAAGGATGCACAATTACCAAGGAGATTAAAAAGGGCTTTCTTATTTGTCAGAAAAACTGAAGATAGTAATTTAAAAATTCTCTTGGAGTGCATTTTGCTCATAGTGGGACAGTTTCCCTGTTGTTATACCTTAATTTGGTTCTTTTGGGAATGTTGGGCAGCCTCTTCCCTTTCTCTAGAGAGGAAAGCTAAAGTCCTTTGGGTTAATGCAACTAGAGCCATTGATGTGGTAAGTTTGGCTTGAGAAGGATCCAAGGATCTTCAATGAATAGGAGAAGGATGTGACTTTGGGGCTCTTTATTTCAATAGGCGGGTTTTTGGCAACCTCAGGGCCTTTGCTTTCGTGCTTTGCAAATTCCTATCATCGTTTTTCTTCCTTTAAATAATCTACCCAATTCTCAGTGAAGTTTCAATATGCAACTTATGCATTCAATCTTACTTGGTACAGATTCGTGTTTGTTTCTTTCTGGTTATATTGTTGTGAATGCTTTTTAACCTGCAATATTTTCCTTGGTTTTTATGCTAGAAGAGATTAGATGGTTAATTTTTGCAATCTTCCATGTCTAACTTTAGTTCTAGAGTGATATCTCTAGGCACCTGTGATCATATTTGTGGAGGATTTTGACCTCTTTGCTGGAGTTCGTGGCAAGTTTATTCATACCAAAGAGCAGGATCATGAGGCTTTCATTAACCAACTTCTTGTGGAGCTCGATGGGTAAGCTTAAATTTCTTTTTGTTATTTTGACCATCCAATGTTCTAGTTCTCTTCATCTGGATGTCTTGAAAGTTGAAACACAATAAACCCATATATGAGACAACTGGCACGTATGTACTACAACAAAATGGAAGTATAATATATAGGAGAAATAAAATGAAACAAAGTCATTCTAGAAAATTTTAGTTTTTATGCTTGTTATGAGTTAATAACCTTGCTCACAACGAGCAATATCCAAAGAAAATTGGCCCTTTTCCCATCATTGAAAGATATGTTCCTTCCTAACGTTTACAAGGTTGATCTTCCACCTCATTTCATGATTGCTTCCCCCTTCAATGTCTCAGATCTTTGTTCATTTCACTCTCCTGACCACTTTTGTTTGGCTACCTACGGTTGAGGATGAGTTATCTTCAGAGGAGTCAATTGATGAGCATAATATCTTTCTTTTCCTTTACTTGATTGGAGTGATGTCTTGGCCATTTGAAAGGCTTTCTTTTAAGTTTTTGTTTTACCGTTTACCGTGTAAATCTTTTTTCCATTTAGTGCACCCTTTTTGTTCCTTAAGTTTTACTGCTGTTAAATGTAAGTTATTATGTTTAAGGATTGTTGTTCAAAAGGCTGGTTTGTAGCCTTATATTTTATTGGAACTTTGTCTATTTTCGATTAGATTTTAATAAAAAATTCTCCTAGATATTGTGCTACACTAGTACAGGCCACATTATTCCTCTTACAGCACGTTGAGCATCTATGTATAGGTTTGAGAAACAAGATGGAGTAGTTTTGATGGCAACCACTCGGAATTTGAAGCAAATTGATGAGGCTCTACAGCGGCCTGGGCGGATGGATCGGGTATTTCATCTTCAAAGACCAACTCAATCCGAAAGAGAGAACATACTACAAATTGCTGCGGAAGGATCCATGGATGAGGAGCTCATTAATTATGTAGATTGGAAAAAGGTAATTTTTATCAATCCTTCTTTTGTTCGTAACATGGCAAGTTTTGCATTGGTCTTATATGGCGCCTCACACCAGTAAACTTTAAGGACGATTGTTGCTGATAATGAGGGTCATGAAACTATTTAATCGCTTGCCTATGATATTTGCTGAATCAAGACATACTTTTTGATGGTTTGTGATGTAGGGGTTTATGTGTTAATTTTTTTTTTTTTGTATTTTTTAGTTTGTTAAGTTTTCGTTTAGGTGTGAACAAACCCTCTCTTTGGGTCTATTTAAAGAGGTTGGGTTAGTCATAGTTTAGGTGTGAACAAACCCTTCTTCTTTGAGTCTATTTAAAGAGACGGTTGAGTGTCAGACACTTGGACACTTCGACACTTGTTGGACATGTATCAGACACTTGTTAGTGCACAAATGTGTTAAACATGCATATAACACTTGTTAAGTAGATTTAAAAAAACACATATATGACAATAATAATAACTTTGAGTGTGAAATACATCAAGCTAAGTTTTTAAAGAATTTTCTTTGGTATAAAGATGATATATACTTTTAAAAATTTATATTTTAATAAACATGCCCTAGACGTGTCATGTCCTAGATTTTTAAAATATGGCGTGTCGCCGTTTCCGTATCGTGTTATATTCGTGTATTGTATCCATATCTGTGTTTCTTAGGTTCCATCAAATCAATACTAGAGCAACTTCGAGAAAGGGCCTGATAGTTGGCAAGAACACCAACAAGAATCTTGATCCTCCTATCCTAGATGCGAAGCATCATCTCTTCCCAAGCAATTGACTGTCGGCTATCCCTAGTAGTAAACTCTTTAGGGGGTGTTTGGCTCACCAACATGAGTTGAGTTGAGTTGGTATAAAATATACCAACTCAATGTTTGGTTCACCAACATTAAATGTTGGTGGAGTTGAGTTGGTATATTTTACCAACTCACCCAACTTACTTCAACTCTTCCTTCTTCCAATGTTTTCCATCGCTCCAACCATTAGCCATTGTCGGCCACTACTGCTGCACACTCTGGGAACCAACTCCGGGCTCCAGCAACCACATTCGATGAAAATTTCATGCGACCAACTTTGACAACCATCTTTGCACGACCAACTTCGACGACTAGTGTCGTGCTCTGGCAACCACCTTCAACAACAAACTCCAATGATCAATTCCGACAACTACCTTTGTGCGACCAACAACCACATCTGACTACAAATTCTGGGGAAGATCACCTTCGATGATCAACTTCGCGCGACCAACTCTAGACTCCGACAACCACCTTTGACGACAAATTCCAGCGATAAACTCTAATACCACCTTCATGCAACCAACTTTGGGCTCCGACAACCGCTTTCAACTACAAACTCTGAAGAAAATCATCTTCGATAATCAACTTCGACGACCACCTCCGACTATTATAAGACCGACTGCTTCTTAACAATCTCGTCATAGTTCAGGAAGAGGTATTGTTTGCGTCTACTTGGTAGGACTGACCAACTTAACTATCTTATTGTTGGCCATGATTATTTATATATATATATATATATATATATTTGTGAACATGAAAATAAACCCTAACTCATACATTCCATGACTATTAAAGTATGCTGTAGGGTTGTTGATCATATAAATAATGATATCTTGTCTACATTAAGAACAATATTTATATGTAGCAAATTGTAAAATATATTTATATTTGATTGAATTCACATATCAAATGAGTGTCAAGAATATTTGGAAAAATAGGAATGAAGTTGAAAAGTATGTAACAAATAACGGAAAAAAATCATAAAATGAAGATTTTTTTCCTGAAACATTTTCTGGCAAGAATTAGTGAAAAATGGAGATTTATTCTCTGATGATTCTCCAACTTTGGAGGAATTAAAAGTGAAATTGTTGAAGAAATGTGGTGAACATTCCATTGGTTGCTAAGATGATAGGGGGAGATTCAATTTAAAAAAAGATTCATGATAAAGGAAAAATACATGGCAACAACACGAAACAAAAAAAAAAGAAGAAGAAGAAGAAGATGATGATGATGATGATGATGGAATTCATGAAGAAAAATTATAATAAAAGATTTTGATTTCTCTTTGGTTTTCCATGTGATTTAACCATATTCTTGCAAGAAATGTAATAGGTGAATTGTTCATTTTTTTAAAAAAATAATAAATAAAAGAAAAATTTTAAAAATAAAAGAAAACATTGCAAACCATATTTTATTCAAACAAAGACGGATAGAATTATTGAATAAAGATTAAAGAAGTTTCAAAACAAAAATGGTAAACATAAAAGTAGATTATTTAGAGTTAAAAAAACTGCACCAAATACTCCAGACATATGAACTCAACTCTGCACTCCAAACACAGATATATGAGCTCAAACAAAATAACCTTGCACCCAAATGAATTCCACGGACATGAACTCTAGGCATCATATCTCAATCCAGCGCACTAAACAGGCTTTGGTGATATGAATGCTGGTCTGTTAGAAGTTCAAACCAATGTAGTAGGAATTTTTTCTACCTTGGCAGGAATAGAGCAAGCTTTGGACCATCTCACTCAAGAAGTTGGCTGGTTATCTAAAAATCCGCCCTGCTGCCAAGATCCAACCATTAATATCCTCCCAAGACCTAAAGAAAATGAAGCCCCCAAAAATGTCCAGCCCACAAAAGAAAGGAATCCCACAAAAGGAAAGGGGACTCTAATCAAGCAAAATAAGACCTAAAAGGGTAATTACAAAAAGAATTTGACATTGACGCCTAAAGAGAAACATAGAACCTAACAAAAGACCAAATGTCCCTACTATCCAACTCCACTCCTCTTAAGGTCTTATTGTTTCTATTTTCTAAAGGCCCAAGCCTGACAACTAAACACACATGTCAGCTTGCCACAAAATAGTTCACCTCTTCTAAAATGTCTTGCCACGGGAATCTTCCTCTCTCCTGACATGGGGGATCATGGGGCATCTCACTAGAATCTCTATGAAGGGAAAATTGAAGGCCTAACACCTATAAGAATATCGTTAAACTAGTATTTGACACTTGTCTATTTTTTCTTTGAAAGTGAAACAAAACTTTTCATTGAAATAATGAAAAGGGACCAATGCTCAAAATACCATGACATAAAATAAAAGAAAACAAACCATACTACAAAAAAACATAGTATGTGGGAAAAACATGCATTCCAATTTAAACATAAATCTTAAATAGAAAATTCTGCAAAAAGCTTGGAAAGTGAACATCATGAGGAAAAATTAATTTGAGCGGCTTCGAAACGATGAGACCAATGAAGACACTTGTCTTGAAAGACACTCCAATTTTAATTTCTTTCAAACTAAATCTTCGCGAGAATAGCTTTAACCGCATTTGACAAACAACTAAGATTTATGTTTCAAAGAAGGACCAACCAAAATTTGAACAATGTTAGCCTTAAACAAATCACTAAACACCCATTGTATGTGAAAAATGGAGAACAAACGGCACCAACACCACCTTGAAAACCAACACTAAAGAAAGAGATGTTGAAGTCCTACATCAGTCGTACAAAGCGGACACAGAAGGAGAGTCAGAGACAAACAATGAGATGGAAGCTTCCTTTGGAGAGTGGATGGCAATTCAACCCCCCAAAAATCATTATTCATATGAGAATATTAACTCGTCTAGGACATTTAGATTTCCACAAGATTTTATAAACAAACTTCTCTATAACAACGGAGACAGCCAAAGGCTTGGATAGGGAATGAACAGAAAATTTCCCCAAGAATCCAAACTTCAAATTCGACAATCAGGTTGAATAGACACTTTCTTACCTGATAAAGAGCTCAATAAAAGCTGGCAATCAATAATTTCTTCATCTCTCAGCATCCTTCTAAAGGAAACAGACTAGGATAAAGTAGCGTCATCTCAATGGTAAAAAATTGGAGCCATTGGGCAGTGGTGCAATTCTAAATAAGCGATGAAGTCTCGAATTCAGGGTTGAAATATCAAGACAAGGATCTTGCTAAAAGGAAATTCTACTGCCATTACCAAGTTTGAGAGCTATGAAGAGTTCAACTTGCATCGAAGCTTCAGAAATAGTCCAAGGACTACAGAGACTCGGGCCAAAATTTTCAGACATGTGCCAATTATAAAGACCTTTCCATGAATGCTTTGGCAAACTTTAAACCAAAGAGAATCAGCTTCGTGAAATTACTTCCACCCCTATTTAGCCAATAACACCATGTTCCTAATCTTCAAGTCCCAGAACCGAGAGAATCATCTTCATGGGATTTGGTTTCTAAAACTGACACATGTCTATTGTGCCTAAAATGTGTCAAAGAAGTTGCAGTGTTCAGCTTGCATCAGACATGGAGTATTCATAGGTTCTATCATTTCATTTTGTATTTATTAGTAACTTCTGCGGAGTTTTCTACCTTGTTGACTGCAGTGCCTTTTTAAACATCAATGAAAAGTTTGTTTCTTTACCAAGAAAAGAAAAGAAAAAAAGAATTGCAAGATTTCCTTTCAGGAAAAACTGCACTTTCAATACCCAAAAAACCAACTGGATTCTAAGATTCCTCCCCCCCCTCCCTCCTCTCTCTCTCTATGGGACCATAGCAAACTATTGTTTTGCCTTTTACTGAAAAAAAATTGCAGTTTTTTTTTTCTCCTCAACCTTCTTGGGAGGTTGTTTTCCAGTATCTATCAGTTGAAAGTTGTTATATGTCAAAAAAAAATAGAGATTAATTTAAAAAACATGTTTATGATTATTCCCTAGGCTATTTTCACTTAGTTGGAAACCCTTTCTCTAGGGGTTTTGTGGGCTTGGTATTTTTGTATGCTCTTGTATTCTTTCATTTTTTCTCAACAAAACAATTGTTTCTATTAAAAAAAAAAAAACATGTTTGTGGATGTGTATAAAGGCCCTAATATTCAAAATATATACAACAATAAGATCCCTCGAAAACTCTTTTCTATTTTCCTTCTTCATTGACTTATGGGATTGTTTTCCTTCTTTTATTTATTTATTTTTGGTCGCTTATTGGGATATTTTGCTCTTAGGTTGCTGAGAAGACTGCCCTTTTACGACCGGTGGAACTAAAACTTGTCCCACTTGCCTTGGAAGGAAGTGCTTTTCGGAGCAAATTCCTTGACACTGATGAACTGATGGGCTATTCTAGCTGGTTTGCTGTAAGAATTGCTGCTTTGTTCATTAAAATAATATTTATTATTATTATTGTTATTGCCAGAGACAAATTTATTAATTATTCTTGTCACTGGGCTTTTATGTTTTAGAATCATGCTTCTGGTATCTCATAAAAGAAAAAAAATCATAGTTGGTCATTGTGGATAAATTTTTCTTTATTTTTTGATTTCAACAAAAAAGGTCTCTCTTCAAAATGAAGAAATCTTGATGGTGCTGTTGGAAACTCACATTGGGAAAGGTTTATTTGGACGGTAGCCTCCGTATTTTCTATATTTTGACAAGTGTTCCTTGATTTCCCTGGGTTTTTGTCAGCCCCCACTAATCGAGAGGAGTTGAGGCTGTCCGTTGCCTTTCTATTATTTCTGATCTGGTGACTCGTCATGAGAGAAGGGATTCTAGACTTTAGATTCCGAGAGGAATTGGGGTGTTTGGCTTGAAATGATTAATAGGATTTTTAGGGGGTTGAGAGATTGCTGTGGAGCTTTGGGAGGCGATTAGATTTAATTTGTGGGTGTCTGACACTGTCTGTTAATCAAGTTTTCTTTCGTTAATTTTATTTTTTTGTCCTAATTTCATCTTTAACCACTGAAAAAGAAATATGTAGGAAGATGTCTATATCCTGAGTTCCAATCACCACGTTGATGTTAATCAAAACAGCATGCCTTGTATGTTTTGATTACTCTTCTCCCGTTATAGTGTTCTTTTTGGTTTTGCTGTTCCTGTTCCATTTGGCTCTAGGTTTTGATCAGTTTGTTTTGTGGTGGCTCCAATCCAAATTGGTTGATTTTGTTGGCGGTTTGCTTTTGTCCTGGTATTTTCCTTGTAGTTGGTCGGTTTGGTTAGTCGTTTCATAGCTTATTTTGGAGGTTTTTCTTTTTCTTTTCTTTTTTTTTTTTAATCTTCCCTTTTTCTAGTTTCCGTTGCTTCTTTTCAGCCTTTTTCTATGCTTGGGAGGTTGTATCCTTAAACTTTTTGCTATTTTTCATATATCAATGAAAAGTTTAATTCATGATATTAAAAAAAAGGTAAAGAAAAACAGAAGAAAAAAGAGAAAAAGAAAAACCAGTATGCCTTGTGATCGAGTTGTAAATCAGTGTAGTCTTATTACGTGATGCTGCTTTATGGATTATTATTGTGGAGGGGAAGAAAAAAAGAATCAGAAGGTGTATGTATTATTTTCATTTTTCTAGTGGTATATATGACCTTTCCAACTGTAGACCTTCTGAGCGTATAATTTTGTTATACTTGAGCTGCGTAAATGTAGACTATGCTTGACAAATAATCACTTCATGCAATTTTTCTTTCTTGTTTATTTGAGGTATGATTTCTTTTGGGAAATTTTCATAGATAGGAGAAATGTCAAACTATTTACAGAAATTAAAAAAAAAATGGATAAACACTGTTAGACTTCTATTAATCTCAATCAATGATAGACTTGTATCAGTTTTCATCACTGATAGCATCAATGATAGACTTCTATCAGTTTCTTTCACTGATAGACACTGATAGACTTATCAGCTTCTACCAATGGTAGACTTGTATCAGTTTCTATCATTGATAGACGTTGATACATTGATAACAATGTTTATCACAACTATAATTAAAATTTGCTATTTGTATAAATTTTTTTCTTATTTTTCTATTTTTGTAAATCCCCCATTTCTTTTTCTTGATACATTTTTCCTGATTGATCTGCGGGAAATCTTTGTTATGCAGACTTTCAGTGGTATTATTCCCAAGTGGGTGCAGAAAACCAGAATAGTAAAAAAATTAAACAAAATGTTGGTGAATCATCTGGGATTACCACTGTCTAAAGAAGATCTTCAAAATGTGGTTGATCTGATGGAACCATACGGTCAAATAAGCAATGGAATTGAACTCCTTAATCCTCCTCTTGATGTAAGAAACTACTTCACATTAGTTTTAGTTTTTTAGCTACGTTAGTCTATTATCGTCAACTTAAAGTTATAGATTTATGTCTTTTATATATCCAGTAGCAATTCATTACTTGACTTCTATAAGTTCTCAAGTATTTAAGAATTACCTTTTGATGCAGAAAGGGATGAAGACACATTAATGGTGTACAGTTAAAGTATGAAAATTTGAGTGTGAATAATTAAGGGTATAGAATTGAGGCCAAGAATAATACTGTCATTGTTTATCTTTCTCATTACAACGTAAGTTAAAAAGAGAGATGATTTCTTTTACGCACAAATTTTAATTCAACATGATAGTCATGGCTAAAAAACATTTTTTTATTTATGAGAAACGAGATTATTGCTAAAAAACATTGGATTAAATTATAAGTTGTCCCCGAACTTCAAGTCTTATTGGTTCTTGAACTCATAGTGTCTACTTTGTTCCTAAGTATCAAATTTTATGTTTAATAGGTCTCTAAAGCTTAAAAAAAAAATGTATAGTAGGTCCCTGAACATTCAATATTGTATCTAATAGGCTAGTTGAAGAACCCTATATATACACCTTTCAATCTCATGTATTAGACACCTTTCAAGATCTATTGAAGTTGGGAAGCTTTCATTTTCCCTTTTTAAATGTCTTGATTCCCATGACTCTTTACTGGGATAAATTTTTTTTAACTTTTATATTATGAGGATTTTTGTTTTGTTTGCTTAGAATTTGAACATTAGTCTCATTTCATTTCTTTAATGAAAAGTTTCATATCATCATTTTTAAAAGACATTTTTTTAGTTTGCCTCCTTTTATGGGCTTTACTTTTGTATGCCCTTATCTTCTCTCTTTTTTTCCTTGAAGTTTGGCTATTTATAAAAAAAAAAAAGGAAGTAAAATTGATGTATTATTATTTTCTAGAAATCAATTGAAAGAAGAGAGGTGATTTTGTATTAAAAAAAGAATCTTCAAGTATAACGTGGACCATTTTTAACCTCTTCGTTTGAGTTTTCTCATTTGTAGTATGGTATTATTTCTTGGATGTACTTGTTTGAGGTGTCCAATATATATATGGTGATATTTGACGGTTCCTTCAAATTTCTTTGAATATTGATACTTATGTACTGGAGATATTGTCACTTTTAACCTGTTACCAATAAGCATGCACATCATAATCTTGTAAGCATTAGTTCTGCCATTTTAAAATGAACTAATTAATTGAGGTCTATTCTCTAGTGGACAAGGGAGACAAAGTTTCCACATGCTGTTTGGGCAGCTGGTCGTGGTCTTATTGCCCTTCTATTACCGAATTTTGATGTTGTGGATAATCTGTGGCTTGAGCCATTATCTTGGCAGGTTAGGCATTTCCTATCCAAAAGTGCTAACAAGTTCTTTTGCATAAAAAAGTTTTAGTTTTCAATGGTAATAAAGAGATTATGGTATTGTGCTAGTATGGGTACAATAATCTTACATTTGTGGGTAAAACACCCTTTTCTTAATTTGTAATACAGTTATTGCTTCTCAGTTACATTAAGTAATAAATGTATCAGTGATTGGAAGATTGCCATAACCTTGGCCAACAATAAGATATCCCCACCTGAAATTTACCATACCAACTAATATGTAACAAAGAAGAATTTTTCAATCTACTGGTTTAAGTTAGCAGCATTTATGATGACCTCAGATGGTCTACAGTTCATTTGATTGGTTGAAATGTATTCAATTTTTTCTTTCTAAAATTTGTATCAACTTATTTTTTTTTAATATGATTTACGTAGAATATTAATAAAAAATAATATGCAAGAGAAAATGTGATTTTTATCATACTTTTTTTAAGGAAAGAAAGCAAACTTGAAAGCTGGTAGAAAAGATCGATTATCTAGAATACATTAGACAAAAGTAATACTAAATTTCAAAGAGAGGGAGAGCGTTGATAGCTATATGGTTCCAGGTTCAAAGCATGATATGGCTACCATCCAGCTAGAAAATTAAAAATATTCAATAAACCTGACACTAAATGGTGTTGGAGAACCATTGGGCAAATATTAAAAAAAGAACCATTGGGCAAATGTGTGCTATCTAGGAGAATTGTGTTTGAGCTTTGAAGGCACCATGGTGATTATATTGCGTTTGAACTTGTGCCTCTTTTGTAGGGTATTGGGTGTACAAAGATCAGTAAGCGGAGAAATGAAGGATCCATTAATGGGAATTCAGAATCAAGATCTTACCTTGAAAAGAAGCTTGTTTTTTGCTTTGGTTCATATATTGCAGCTCAAATGCTACTTCCTTTTGGAGAAGAAAATTTCCTATCTTCGTCTGAGTTAAAGCAGGCACAAGAGGTTAGTTTCATAGAGAACTCTGGGAATATTTGTCGATCATCTCATATGCTACCTAACTTTTATTCACAACACCCCATACCAAATCTGATCTGTGGTAGATTGCAACGAGAATGGTGATTCAGTATGGCTGGGGGCCAGATGATAGTCCAGCAATTTACAGCCGAAACAATGCAGTATGCTTCTTTCTTTCATATCCAAAACTTATTGTGTGATTCTTCCATTATTGTTGAATAGATTGAGTTCACTTCAGGAACTTAATGAGTGTTTCAGATATTGGATCTGCCAATTACGGTTTGCACGTGTTGGATATTAGGTCTATGCCATCTTATGATCAGTAGTGGTAGGGAGCGGGAGTTCTTAGGTTTAACTTAAGAACTCATGGACCTCTAGTTCTGTTATTATGATGCAGAAGAGAGAAGACTCGAGATGCAAACTTTATTCATATAAAATCTGAGTGCTTTAAAGCAAATAATCCATTCAACCATAACCATAATATCCCAAACAACTGGTAATGTTCAACCCAACTTGCCTAATGGGCAGTAACCTTATACTATATAATAAATTAAAGAAGAATCCTTTTTCCTTATCAGCATCTTTTCTTTGAATTGTGGGAATTGAATCATTGACCTCATGGTATTACAAACCTTATTCACTGGGCTCTACTCAAATTGACTCTTCTCCATACTATACTTCTCCAAAGTTTCAACATCATATTCCTTTGTGTTATACGTAATATTTTGTTACTTCTCTCTTCCAAAGGTCACTCTATCATCGTTTTTTTTAATCTGCTCAAAGAACTTATTATTATTTATTATCTGCTCAAGCAGCTTTATATGGCTCTCATTTAGTGATGTCATACACCTTTGGCAATGACATAGGTTGCTTCTTTGAGTATGGGTGATAACTATGAATATGAAGTGGCAGCTAAAGTTGAGAAGGTATATTTTCAATTGTCTCATATTTAGAATAATAGACTGAGTTAATCTTATTTGATTCCTAATGTGGAAAAAACGTACTTAATTGGCTCCAAAACTCAAATAATAGAAGGTTAATTATTTCCTCACTTTGCTTTTCTAGATTTATGATTTAGCATATTGTAGAGCGAAGGACATGTTGGCAAAAAACCGCCAAGTTCTTGAAAAGTTTGTTGAAGAATTACTAGAGTACGAAATTCTTACTGGGAAGGTAAGCCCTCAATCTTTTAATAATTATTTGAATTTTATTTGATATTTTCTCTAAATTGGGTTCTTGATCCATTAGATTCCATACCTATTAATCACCCAATAGATTGTTTAAGATATTCACACAATTGAAGTGGAAATATGAGAGTATAACCATCGATAGTTCGTTGGGAAATTCTGGGTCCATTTTAGCTTTCTGAATGATAAATTTTCTTCCACACAGTTCAGTGCTAAGATGACACTTAAATTCCCGATTGGAAACTTATTTTTACGGCTCTTATAAAGATATATAAATATAAATAATTTTAACGTTACAAATATAACAAGTCTTGCAGCAGGCTCATTTCGTAATCCAGTTGATGCAAATTAGGGTTAACTCTCTTGACACTTGGCTGATAAATTAAGATGCTATACACGTGACCATGTGAGTCAGTTCGTTGGCTTATCTGAGTTATGTCAGATCCAACTTCAGGAGATTTTTATCTATCTATTAATGTCATTTGAGTTTAGGAAGAGTAAAACCTGTATTATAATTAAAATCCAATAGTTCTGTTGGAAGGGCCTAATAATCTTTTTGGTTTCAATCTGGATCTAAACTCTCTATTTGTTCATTAATCTGCTTTTCAGAAAATGGTGGTTGTTCTGAATGACAGTGATGACATTTTATTGTAATTATGCTTACGACTAGCCTTTCCCTCGGCAGGTTTTGGAGAGATTAATTGAAACCAATGGAGGAATTAGGGAGAAAGAACCATTTTTTCTTTCTGAATACTATGATAGAGAGGTATATTAAATTATGTTGTTTTCAGTCTATTTATGATTTAACTCTTTTTTTTTTCCTTTTCGGTGAATTGCTTTTGAAATTAAGTTTATGTTTTTAGGATTTAGTGCTCGTAAATTCACTACTCCACCATGCTTGATTCGTTTGCTTTTGAAATATCTTTAAGTGACTTGCTTGCTTGCAGTTGTAAAAGGACACCTTGATTGTTTATGATCGTTGCTGCTAAAACATTGATTGCTCAGTGTCAACACTTTACATAATATAATCTATGTGATTTCTGGTATCAAACACCAGAAACATAGTTCAATACAACATTAAGTTGAATTTGTTCGTGATATCGTTAATTGTTATGGCTGCTATATAGGGTTTTTTTTCCTTTTATTTATTTATTTATTTTTAAAGTAATAATAAGAATAATAATTTTTAACCTCACATAAAATTTAAGAGTTTAATGTTAGATTTGGGTTTCTAAGCAAATGAACATGAATGAACCAATACTACATAGAAAATAGAGATTCTAGGCCAATGCAATTATAGAGCAACATAATTGAGAAAAGCTTAAAAGAGCTTTTTGGTATTCGGTAGTATGTGGTCACTGGAAATGAACAAAATCCATCAGTTAGATGTACCAATTGTAGCCAACACTGAGAATTCTACAGCCAAGGGTACGCTGGTTTGGACTAGTCCTAGGTTATTTGATCTCATACAAAATTTTCTAGGAAGCACATTAGCGAGGACAAATGTGTTGAACGAATTTGCCTGAGTTTGTTGGAATAGCCTTTAATTTCGAAAGAAACTGTTGCATGACATGTTTAGTTCGTTGGGGATAGGGAGAATGTTTGGATCACAGATCACTAGGTGCCAAATCTGGGTTTTGAACTTGTGGCCTAAAACATTACCTACCCTTTTTTTTGAGAGGGAAACAAAAACTTCAGTGTTAAACGAAATTGAAAGCTTACTACAGGTGAGTTACAATTTCCATTTGCTTAGTAGAGTGACTAAAGAGGGGTGTGAACATTTGTACCATTATAAAGCATTAAAAAGAGTAAGGTCAAAGGAACTCTCGAGAGAAGTGCAAGTGTCGTTGTATATATGCCCATCTAAGAAGCACGACATGGATACGAGGACACCAATTTCTAAAAATGTAGGACACGGACATGTATTTTATTTTATTTTTTATTTTTTAAAATTTGTTCTAATATTAATCGATCAAATCCACAATACTAAAATCATGAATGAAAGTTACTGCAAATATGCAGTTTCTTAAGTTTGCTTCAAAATAATAACTAAAAACAAGGCAATCGAATTTAGTTCAATGTTGGGGTGTGTGCTTATAGTGGGATATTTGGGGAGAGGAACAACAAAGTGTTTAGAGATGTGGAGAGGGACCGTGGTAATGTTTGGTCCTTGTTGAGCTGTCACGTTTCCTTTTGGGTGTTGGTTTCGAAGATTTTCTTTGTAATTATTCTCTGGGTCGTATTTTACTTAGTTGGAAACCCTTTCCTTAGAGGGATTGTGTGGGCTTGTTTGCCCTTGTATTCTTTCACTTTTTCTAGTCTGTTTCTATCTTTAAAAAAAAGAAAAAAAGAAAAAAAGAAAAAAAGAAAAAAAGAAAAAAAGAAAAAACCATTTTCATGTTTTTACATAGTATCGATTTAGTAAAATTGTCACACAGTTTCTTCACTGAGAAAAACAATTAGGAATATTGTCATATAATTATATCTTTAGAGTTGATTGGCAATATTATTCCCTGCTCAAATTTTCCTGCTTCATTTCCTGCTTCATTTCCTGCTTCATTCCTGCTTCATTTCCTGCTCTATCGCCCGCCCATCAATTGTTTTGTTCTTGCATAAACCTCAAAAGACTTTTAAGATAGAGTAGTCTGCTGGCTTTACTGTGTACATGCATATTTCTCCTGCATTTCAGAAGAAAGGGTTGCAAGTATTCTTATCATAGTGGTTGGAAGTATGCAGTATTCTTTGATGTTGTGGCTTTTGATGAAAATTTTAAATTTTCTGTGGGTGTCTGACAAAACTCTATGTTTACATCATTCGTGAGATGTACTAAAATCTTTTCCTTTGATTGTAGCCATTGACTGGTGGATTTCTTGAAAATGCGAACTCGTCAGGAACTGCTCTTTTAAGTCCACCAACATAGAACAAGAGAAAAATGAGTGTGATTTGGATCTAAATCATATTACAACAAGAGAAAACATGAGTTGCTTCTATGTTTTTTAATTCGAGTAGAAATACGATGTAATCTAGATGTGTTGAGGATGGAGATATGATGTAATCAAGATGTATTGAGCGTAGATAGGTGTACAAAAAGAGGTTTTTGGGTGAGAAGAGGCACCATTTTTCCTTGGTCACAGGATTTTGTAACCATTGTTGAGCTCAAATATCTATAAATGATGTTTGAAATATCAAGGAAATAATTTATGAATGAAAAATTCATCATTCTTGTTAGCACCCATTTCTTATATTTCTAAAGGTTCAATGAGACGAATAGTTATTTGTAAGCTTCCATTAGCACATATTTTTTCCCCTTCTTTATCTTCTTAAATATAGAGTGAGAGATTCAAACTTTTGATATCAAATTGACAATACATACTTTACGTCAGTTGAGTTGGATTATGCTCATTTTGACAGTTTGCTTGTTTGAAGATGTTTAATTGATCAAACTAGGTATAAAAATATAGATTAGATAGGTCTTTCAAAGGGACCAAATTTTCATTTCTGTTTAAATGCATCAAAATTATATTTTTTTAGTGGCAGATGGATTTATATAAAACAAGGCATTAATTATGCTTCTGCTCGAACAAGCTTCAATAAAAAGGTACTTGTACTAAAATCGACAAAGATGGGTAGGTAGGTAGAGAATACCTAGGGATGCGAGATATCATGGTTATACTTCTTCAATCATGCGGTGCCATGATCTTTTCTCGACCATAGCCAGCCTAGAGGCTAATTCTAGCCAATGCATCCATTTTCTTCGAGTCATCTTACTCTGTTGGACCGTCAGGCGAGGTTCTTTCATCTTCAATCGAGTTTAAGTAATCCTTATCTCACGACTTACATCGAACATCCATTCGACTAGTCATACTTGTGAGCATTCTTGTGCTCGCCAGTGACATTGTCTTAACTGAGTGTTCTCCACTTGACGCTTGCAACTTCGCTTATCTCGACAATGTACTTCGCTCCTTCGTACATTTTCTCATCTCTTTTTCATCTTCGTTCTTGACCACTCGTTCATCCCACTCTTCATATCGAGTTGGGATGTCACCGACATGAGTCCTGACCTACCACGGGGTCAGTCCTCCTTTATCAAGCTCACTGTAAGCTTCTTTCTTCATCTTGAGTCAGGAACTAGCTTAACTTACCTACCAGAATAAGTCTAGCTTCTAACCAAGCCAAGGCCAACTTTCCAACGCCCATCAGACCCCCACCGATATTCAACGATGCCATCTCGTACCTTAGGATGACATAAAGCTTCACTTCGTCCATGGACACATATATCGAGAACCGACTCTCGGGTCATTCCCATTTACCAGGACCAACGGGGCAATCATCAATATGAACATCATCATGGCATGATGACACTTGCGACCATAGCTTGTCGTTTGAGGATATCGTGTCGCTACCCGAGCATATATACCAACCTCCATTCTTCCCGAGAAGGCGCATTGTCGACACTCCTGTGCCACCAGACACTGTCCTTGAGTTACTCCTTCTCATTGGAAGTTGTCTGAGACACTCATCCTGCAACACTTGCGCACCCCATGACACACTTGTGTGTCATGTGATAGCTCACTCAGGCACCAAGGCCCAGGGGTGGTGGAGAGCCAACACCATGCCTCCCCCTATAGTGCTTTCTGAATATTTCTTAATTTGCCACCCATGCATATGGATTATGGCAAATGGTCACTTGCCAGCATAAAGCTTTCGTCTGAACTCCGATTGACATGAAATTCGACGTGCTTGCATATTTCCTCAATATGCATCGATGAGACCTGACTTCCAAGGTTATGGCCCGGGACCCTATTTGGCCCCCACTAAGCTTGTCACTGACACCACCACTGACACTGGTGCTTGTCTTCTTACTTGATGTTCAACCTGACATGTTTGCTCATTCTTTTTTGTGTGTTGGATGATGCATCGTCCTTCTCGATCGCATCATGACACTTCACTTATCTTGCCCTTTCTTTGGCCTGATGGATGACACCCTTTTAAATGTCATCGTGCTTGCTTCTTTGTCTTGTCCACTTCGTGGGAGTCTCAAGTTACTTTGTCATATAGGTTTGAGACGCTCTCCCCCACTTAACACTGTCATCGTCCTCAATGACGCTATTTCTGGGTTGACACATTCTCCCCACTTATTCTTGTCATCGTTCTCGATGATGCTCGCCCTTATATTAAGGTCGAGACATCCTTCCTTGCTTAATCTCGTCATCATCCTTGATGACGCTCTTCCTTATAGTAGGGCCAAGACATTCTCCCCCACTCATCATCGTCCTCAATGACGTCCTCTTTATTTAGACAGGCTAACTGACTTTGCTCTTCCTTTTTTGCCATGTTTTAGACAACATTAACTTGGCACAATGCTTACGAGACTACGCCCTTTTGTGGACTTACTTGCGCCCGACTCGAGGACTTGGTCCGAAACATCTCATCAAGACATTGAACTACACTTAGGCACTCTTGCCCTCATTTTAAGCCCACATGACTTCAACTTTTTTGTTCTCTGAGCAATTGAAAATGGAATTTCATGCTGAGATAGTTAACTCTTCTCCTCTGGTCCTTCTTCAAAGATGACTCTTCCCCTTTGAACCATTCTTTGTTACTGAGCCACCTGCTGTGGCAAAATAAGCTGCAAGGTCGCTTCAACTGAAACTCATGCATGCTTTCTCTTCTTCACTTGCTTTGGTTCGCCAGATTGGCACTCCTTCGCATGAGCTTTTTCTGGCTACTTTACCTTCCTCTTGCGAAGCCAACTATCTATCTTTCATGGACTGACTTAAGGGGCACACGTGCTCGCCTTTTGGAGCACACTTACGGGGTAAACAACCCATGTTCTCGAGTTACTGCCCTTTTTGATGGCTTGTTCTTAGCCACAATATCCACTCTTGGAACACTTCTCTTCCTTTTCCTTCTGCTTTTGCACTTTTGCCGACACCGTCTCTTTTGACTCTCTGCTTATTTGCTTGCAACCACTGAAACTGTCCTTCTTGACGACAATGGTTATTTCAAAGGCACCATATTTGATTCATCTTTTGTTTCTTTCCTTTCCTTTTCTTATGCCCTATTATAGGCCATTCTCTGGCTATGACTTACCCCTTGGCTCTTTTTTCTTTGATGGCCTGGAGGCCATCTCGTTGATTGGTACTTTTGCCTTGATGATCTCATCTTTTGCTTATAGATTTCTGAAGGAGTCAACGCAGACTCTGCCAACGCTAACCCAACAATCACAACTCTACTTCCTCTTGACTTGAACGAATGTCACCCAGGCCTTTCTATACCTAAAAAATGACTATCTGACTTGCCTTGAAGGGGATTAAGGTCTAAAACTCACCCAACCCATCTCCCTTTAGCTTCACTTCTACCACAAACAACAATGTACATACTTGAACGCACAACTTCTGGCTTATGAAGGACCCGGGTCAAGTGAATGCCACTTCCACGACTTCTCTTTTGAACTTTGTTTTTGCCACTGTTTTAAGAGCACTTTTTTTTTTTTGGCTTATGTGGACTCAGAGCGAGCAGACGTTGACAGATTCTCTTTCTCTTCTAACGTTGCCTCCAATCTGACATTCCACAAGATCTTGCCACCTTTCTTCCTCTTACTCTTGTCTTCTAGCACTCAGTATTGAACCACTTCACATCAACGGGCCATTAACGTGCAACTTCGCTTTCGGGGCATTGGCCACTTTTGCCTAATTTCAATTTGATTTGTTTCATTATTTATTTATTTTTCGATTTTCTATACTGGAACACGGAACCACCAAACTCCTAGGTAATATAGCTTGGTTATTGCTTTCTGATGGGGTTGACTCCTCTCAACCAAGTAACCTACTTTTGGCACTCGTCGAGATTCAAAGAGTCAGGCTTCAACCCTTTTCTATCTCTGATACGGACTAACAAAACTGCCTTGCCGAACTAACACTCTTGACACACTTGTGAAGTCACTCTGATAATAATTGGGTTGTCCTCGAGGTCCGACTCAAGACACAAAGTGTATCTCTGATACCAAATGTCACAGTCATACCTCTTCAACCCTGCAGCGCCATGATCTTTTCTCGACCATGGCCAGCCTAGAGGCTAATTCCAACCAATACATCCTTTTTTCTTGAGTCATCTTACTCTGTTGGACCGTCAGTTGAGGTTCTTTCACCCTCAGTTGAGTTTATGTAATCTTTATCTCACAACTTGCATCGAACATCCGTTCGACTAATCATACCTGTGAGCATTCTTTCGCTCGCCAGTGACATTGTCTTAACTGAGTGTTCTCCACTTGATGCTTGCAAATTCTTATTTCAGCAATGTACGTCGCTTCTTTGTACATTTCTCCATCTCTCTTTCAGCTTAGTTCTTGACCACTTGGTCATTCCACTCTTCATATCGAGTTGGGATCTTATTGGCATGAGTCCTGACCTACCACGACGCCAGTCCACCTTTATCAAGCTCACTGTAAGCTTCCTACTTCATCTTGAGTCAGGAACTAGCTTAACTTACCAACCGGGATAAGTCTAGCTTCTAATCGAGCCAAGGCTAACTTTCCAACGCTCATCAGATGCCCACCGATATTCAATGATGCCATCCCAAACCTTAGGATGACATAAAGCTTCACTTTGTCCATGGACACATCTATCAAGAACCGACTCTCGGGTCATTCCCATTTACCGAAACCAACAACACAATCATTAATACAACATCATTATGGCATGACGACACTTGCGACCATACCATGTCGTTTGAGGATACCGTGTCGCTACACGAGCATATATGCCAACCTCCACTCTTCTCGAGAAGGGAAATATTGGCACACCCGTGTAACCTAACACTGTCGTTGAGTTACTCCTCCTCACAGGAAGTTGTTCGAGACACTCACCCTGCAACGCTCGCCCATGCCATGACACACTCGTGTGTCATGTGGTAGCTCACTTAGGCACCAAGGTCCAGGGGTGGTGGAGAGCCAACACCATGCCTCCCCCTATAGTGTTTTCTGAACATTTCTGAATTTGCCACCCATGCATATGGAATATGGCAAATGGTCACTCACCAACGTAGAGCTTTCGTCTGAACTCCGATTGACATGAAATTCGACGTGCTTGCATATTTTCTCAAAGCATCTAACTCCAGAGCCATTCTCCAAACTCGCAACGAGACCCTGACTTCCAAGGTCATATAGCCTGGGACCCCATTTGGCCCCCATTAAGCTTGTCACCGACACCACCACTAACACTGGTGCTTGTCTTCTTACTTGATGTTCAATCTGACATCTTTTCTCACTCTTCTTTGTGTGTTGGATGATGCATCATCCTCCTCGATTGCAACATGGCACTTCACTTTTCTTGCCCTTTCTTTGGCTTGATGGATTACACCCTTTTAAATGTCATCGTGCTTGCTTCTTTGTCTTGTCCACTTCGTAGGAGTCTCAACCCACTCTGTCACAGTAGGGTTGAGACACGTGACAACTCTCTCTTAGGACATTTTCTTTCTAAATCGTTTTTTATGCCCTAAAATTTGGTGTATTCTAAAATATATACATGCATATGTATTTGGGAGTTGCATTATGTCATTGGCTATTTGCAATCAATTGCTAATGTAAAGCGTAGTGTGAAATTTGATCTGTGACCTTCTTTTAAAAACAAGAGATCGTGTTAAGAGTTATTTCATTTCTAGTTTGATATCTCCAAATCAAAGGAATCAAGCTATCTTTATGATAGTTCTTATTTTTTGGATTTACTTTCTTCTTTTTAATTGATGAGGCGTTGTCTATTATGCAGAAGTCGGTTGATGTCTTCTGTCATGTTTAGCGATGTCACAATGTTCTAGCGCACTCTGTTGCGACTAAGGCATTGAAAGAGCAAACTTTTTTTCTTCTTTACTTTCCTTACCCCCTGAAGGAAATCTAAACAGACATCCATGTGAGCAGAAGTGGATTGTTCCAAATCCCATTGAGAATGAACACAAAATATTGCAGTCTTACATGGAAACGATTATGCATAATCAGAAATTACAGCATGCTACTTAATATGAAGATACAAGGGATAGAGTATGCAAAAGATACAAGGGATAGTGTATGCAAACCTTTGAAGAACTCTTCTTCAAGTTGAAGGAAATCATACATGAGGATTGCTATGAGTAGCGGAATGATCATTCCAAATTCCATTCGACATTGAACATAAATAATTACAGTACAAGAAACGGAAACTTACAGGTCATACACAATACGAAATTACATCATGCTTTACAAATGAGATCAAGGGATAGAACATCATACCTTTGAAGACTCATCTTCAAACTCCCTCGATCACGAATGCTTATTCAATCTCCAAGACTATAACACATGAATGCTTGAACATCGGGACCGCAACACAATACGATCAACAACAATCGCGAACTCAACGATCTCCAAGATCACGAACCCAACGAACGGCCTCCAAAACCTCGACTCAGTCGAGTTGAGTAAGACACCACCACAATGGCTATCTTGGTATTCTTGGTGTGAGAATCTAGAAGTGTGTACTCTGTGTCGACTTGGTTAGAGGAAGAGACCGGAGGAATAACAATCGTGTAAACGATTGAGCAAGTGGGAGATGACATGAGTCTATTGTGTAGACGAATGCTCAATCGTATAGCAAATGCTCCGTGATCGTATAACAAATACTCTGCGATCGTTTAATTACGACCAACTGAGTGAATTATTATATAGTGTCACTCCACGATCGTTTAGTCTCTTTTTTAGCTATCGTTTAGTGAAAACAATTCTCACTTGACAGCATACCGTGAGTCTATCAGAGAATGAAAACTCTCATAAATTTAGGAAAATATTTTTCCTTTTATCTCACGGTTACTATGAAACTACCAATAACCTCCAACTCAGTTGGTTATTAGAGAAAAAGATATAATTATCCAATAATTAATATTATTATAAATATATATGATAACCAACTTAACCAACTTACCATATTATATTTATAACTTATAGTTTTAATATTTCATCTCATGAAACATATAAACTATAGTTATTTTTCTATTTCATGGCACTTAATGTAAATCATATTTACATTAATCCTCCACTTGATGTATCTCATACATCATATCGATCATATCATACACAATCAAATTTCCTCTTGTCAATTTGAACATTTCAAATCAACACCAAGAATTGGTTCTCAACTTGAATCCATTGAGCTACCAAGACGACCTTATGGACTTGTAGCTTGAAGCTCCAACAGTACGTGAACAACTGATTAAACTCTTTAGTCATGGGATCCACCATCCGTTAACTGCCAGGCACTCCACTAAAGACTGACAACTGAACTCTTCTTACTACAAATATATTTTGTGTCCATATCAATCAATCAACAGTGCGATAACCCTTCACAGATCACTCGTAAGTACAACTGGGCCAATAACCGTTATGCCCCTGTAGTTACATCTAACTTCTTAAGTACCACTGATCCCTCTAATGAACATAAATCATAGTCCTACTATGACTGGGTCCTCTCTTCCAAAGAGAAGCTGTGGCCACTATGTTCAAGATCTGGAATCAGCCCTTAAGGGAACAATCTATCTACTTACCCTTGCTTCGGAGAAGGAGTGAATTCCATCTTGTGTAACTGAGTTCCCAGCTCCCAAATCAGACAAATTCCCAAAAAGGTAGTCATGTTGAGTTAGCAATTTGGCTACTCTCACCTATACTAATAAAAGGACTGCCCTCAAAGGCAGAAGTTCCCAAAATACTTAGGATTGAGGTCATGTAACCTATGGTTGTTAGGTGAGATGTAAGTTTCAAGTGTCAACGACGTTAGATAAAGAGACTATTCATCTCGTGGTTCGATCTTATACAAACTCTTTGTATAGGACACCCCCACTCGCATGTCTCCACATGAATGGTCAGAATCTACCATCTGTAGTAGTTCACAACACTTGTAAACCTCTACAAAGCGAGCTATATTTGTAGTGTCACTAGGACTAGGTATCCCTCCTTAATCCTTATACTACAGACCTATTTAGGTCATCACTTAAGGCATGATCCACTTGTATATCTCATATACATGCTTAAGTTTACATACAATAACCATGGAACTTTGTTTATTGAATATGAGTAAATGCCAAATAAAATAACTCTTATTTTATTCATAACAATGTGTACAGTTTACAAACTACGAGACTCCGAGAGAATTAGGACACTAATCCCAACATAAGTATCTCTCGATCGTTCAACAACTCGTTCAACAACATGAACTCGAACACAATGATCAGAACACGATCTCAACGAATGACTGAATGAACCTCGATCCCAATCGAGTCCAACTCGATCCTCGAACGGAACTAGAACACCACCACAATGGTTACCTTGGTATTCTCGGTGTGAGAATCCAGGAGTTGTAGGCTCTGTATGATTTTGGATTGAGGAAAGCAGGAGGTAGACGATCGAGTAAATGGAAGATGAAGGTTGTCTATCGTATAGACAAAATACTCAATCGTTTAGAAAGCTGAAGTCTATCATATAGACTTTGCTACTTGATCATGTAGCAACGAGTAAGCAAGTAACTATCATATAGTAAACTCATAACTCAATCGTGTATGCTCTTTATGCTATCGTTTAGTAAAACACTTTTACTTGATAGCCTTTTTTTGTGAGATTATTCCAAATGAATCATCAACTTAATTTTGGAAAACCATTTTCCTTTTTATCTCACAGATACTATAAAACTTCCAATACTCCCACTCAATTTGGTTATTAGAGAAAAAGAATAATTAATTATCATATAACTAATATGTTATAAATAAATATAATAACCAACTTATCACATTATATTTATAACCTATAGTTTTAATATTTCATCATATGAAACATATAAACCATAGTTCTTTTTGTATTTTATGGTATTTAATATAAATCATATTTATATTAATTCCTCCAATTAATATATTTAATACATCACATCAACTATATCACATATAATTGAATTTTCTCTTGTTAATTTGAACACTTCAAATTAACCCAAAATCTGATTCTCAACTTGAATCTATTGAGCTACCAAGGGGACTTCATGGACCTGTAGCTTGAAGCTCCAACTATAAGTGAATAACTGGTTAAACTCTTTAATCACGAGATCCACCATCTGTTAACTGTTGGTCACTCCACTAAAGACCGATAGTTGCACTCTTCACACTACAGATATATTTTTGTGTCCATATGACCAATCAACAGTGCAATGACCCTTCACAAATCGCTCGTAAGTACAATTGGGCCAATTCACCATTTTGCCCTGTGTAGTTACATCTAACTCCTTAAGTACCACTGATTCCTCTAATGAACAATAAGTCATAGTCCTACTATGACTAAGTCCTCTCGGGCCAGAAGAGGGTGTGACCACTATGTTCAAGACCGGAATCAGCCCTTAAGGCTCTACTTACCATACCAATCAGATGAATCGCCAAAATGGTAGGCTTGTTGAGTTGGCAATCTAGCCACTCTCACCATACAAATCAAAGGACCACCCTCATAGGTAGGAGTTCCCAACTCACTCAGGATTAAGGTCATGTCATCTATGGTCATTCTAGTGAAATGTAAGTCTCAATTATCAATGGTGTTATATAAAGAGACTAATCATTTCGTGGTCTAGTCTTATACAAACTCTTTGTATAGGATACCCTCGCTCGCATGTCTTTACATGAATGGTCAAGATCAGACCATTCGTAGCACTTTACAACACTTGTAACATCTACAAAGCCGGCCGTATCCGTAGTGTCAACAGGATAAGGTATCCCTTCTTTATCCATCTACTACAGACCATTTAGGTCATTACTTAAGGCATGATTCACTTGTATGTCTCTTCATACATGCTTAAGTTACATAAAATAACCACGGATTTGAGTTCATTGGATTTGATTAAATGCTTATAAAATAACATTTATTTTATCAATAACAATATGTGTACAAAGTGTTTACAAACTATAGAACCACCAGGAGAATTAGGACATCAATCCCAAGAATCTCCCACTTGTCTTAATGCCTCGGGAGACTAATGTACAAAATAAAAAACAATACAATATACAATAAACTACGACATGCTCTATACCTAGTATCATCTCCCACTTACCCTAAACAAGGTGCTGCATGTCTCATAGACCCAGACTCTTCAAATGACCCTTGAACACTTTAACAGTGAGAGCCTTTGTAAACAGATCAACAACGTTGTGCTCCAACACAATTTTCGTGACTATCACATCACCACGATGCATAATCTCCCTGATCAAATGATACTTCCATTCTAAGTGCTTGCCTCTTCGGTGACTCCGAGGTTCCTTAGAATTTTCCACAACCTCGCTGTTATCACAATCGAGAGTGATCGATAAAGACATATTTGGAACAATTTCCAAATAGGTAAGGAACTTCCTCAGCCAAACAACCTCTTTAGCAGCTTCACAAGTGGCTACATATTCGACTTCTATAGTGGAGTCCGTTATGCATCCCTACTTGATGCTTCACCAAACTACAACTCCTCCATTCAGAGTGAACACTGACCCTGATGTCGATTTCCGAGAATCTCTATCAGTATGAAAGTCAGAGTCCGTATATCCTGTAAGGATCAAATCCTTATCTCCATACATGAGCATATAGTCCCCCGTTCTCCAAAGATATTTGAGGATCGTTTTGACTACCATCCAGTGATCTAATCCTGGATTGGATCGCTGACAATCCCTACTGCATAACAAATGTCAGGTCTAGTACGTAACATTGCATATGTAAGGCTACCAACAACTGATGCATAGGGAATCCATCTCATTTCCTCAACCTCTTGAGGTGTCTTAGGATACTGTTCCTTAGATAAAACAATTCTATGCCTGAAAGGTAACAAATCCCTATTAGAATTCTACATTGAGTACCTGATCAACATCTTATTAATGTACAATGCCTGAGACAAGACCAACCTTTTGTTCTTACGATCCCTTATGATCTGGATCCTTAGAACAAACTGCGCCTCTCCCAAAACTTTCATTTGGAATTGGGTGGCTAGCCACTTCTTAAGGCCAGTCAGAAAACCTACATCATTTCCAATATGATGACTGTTTTATGCATTTTAATGGTTGTCAGAAAACCTACATCATTTCTAATAGCCACTTCTGCACATCGCCTCGTGGCACCCTGGGTGTGTCCCCCTATAGGGTGGCTGTTTTGCCCGTTTCTTTATTTGATATCCTGTAAGAGGATAAGGTTACTTAGTGTCTTATCCTAATATGGTTTTTTCCTATGGTCGGTGCATTAGGGCGGGACTCTGGGGCCGAAAACGAGGGGTTACACTTACGCAGGATTGTTAAGGGTTAACTATTTTGGAACGAACAAATGGTGGCTATCAGGTTTAGTTCCAAGAGTTGGTTCTGCCTAATGTTGAGAATGTCTCATCCCAATGAAGGGATATTTGATCACCCCACCGGTGATGTTTGTCCTGCCTCGTTGGGGCATCATTGCAAAATAGAAGTCTTTTCACTTAGTGTACTTGGAATCTGTTTTGCTAAAACTAATTGGTTAAAAAATGTGGTTTTTGAAAATTCTTATAAAATGTTATTTGTTTATTTTCAGCAACGATTTTTAATGGCTTTAGCCACTATCAATTTACTTAGCGTCGAAAAACTGAATGGCCAAAACTATTCAAGTTGGAAACATATGCTCACAACGATACTCATCATTGAGGATATGATGTTTGTCCTTACGGAGGAATTTCCTCCTATTCCACCTCAGAACGCTACTCGAAATGTTCAGGCGGCATACGAGCGTTGGACACGTGCAAATGAGAAGGCCCAAGCCTATATTCTGGCCAGTCTTAGTGACGTGTTGGCCAAGAAACACGTGTCCATGGTCTCAGCTTGTGAGATCATGGAGTCCCTGCGGGGAATGTTCGGATAGCCATCTGGACAGCTCAAGCATGAGGCTCTGAAACACATATTTAGCTCCAAAATGGAGGAAGGCACCTCTGTTCGTGAACACGTGCTGAATATGATGGTCCACTTTAATGTGGCGAAGATGAAGGGTCTAAAATCGATGAGGGTAGTCAGGTTAGCATTATTCTGCATTCATTGCCGGAGAGCTTCCTCCACTTTGTTAGCAATACAATTCTTAACAAAGTGGATTACTCCCTTACCACTCTCCTCAACGAGTTGCAGACTTACCAATCCTTGCTGAAAAGTAAGGAGGAAAAGGGAGGTGAGGCAAATTTTGTCTCGTCCTCTAAAAGGTTCTATCGAGGTTCGACCTCAGGAAAAAAGTTTGCATCTTCAACTTCTAACTCTGAAAAGGGGAAAAAAAAGAAGGGTGGTAAAGGGAAAGGGAATGCGCCTGCTAACCCGCCACCTGTCGTCCAGAAGAAACGTCCACCATCGGTTAAAAAAGGAAAATGTTTCCACTGTAACCAGGACGGACACTGGAAGAGGAATTGTCCTTGTTATCTGAAGGAAAAGAAGGCTGCCAAGACTAAGGGCAAGGCAGACAAAGGTAAATATGATTTAATTGTATTAGAAACTTGTTTAGTTGAAAATGATGATTCTTCTTGGATGGTAGATTCGGGCGCCACTAATCATGCATGTTCTTCTTTTCAGGGGATTAGATCCTGGCGATAGCTGGAGGCTGGTGAGATGACGTTGTGAGTAGGCACTGGGCAGGTCGTCTCAGCTGTGGCAGTGGGAGACATCCAGTTAACTTTACAGAATAGGTTTGTTATATTAAAAGATGTCTTTGTAGTTCCTGAACTAAAAAGGAACCTTATTTCTATAAAGTATTTGTTACAATACAATCACACTCTTTCTTTTAAATTGAAGAGAGCATTTATTCATAAGGATGGTGTTGAAATTTGTACAGCTAAACTGGAAAATAACTTGTATGCGCTAAGACCTTTAGCCTTAAGTTCCCTCCATAACATAGAGTTGTTTAAATCTGTCGCAACTCAATCTAAACGCCAACGAGTTTCTCCAAAAGAAAATGGCCAACTTTAGCACCTCGTTTAGGGCACATCAATCTCAATAGGATTGAGAGATTGGTGAAGAATGGCCTTCTAAACGAGTTAGAGGAAAATTCTTTACTAGTGTGCGAATCTTGCCTTGAGATAAGATGACTAAAAGACCTTTTATTGGAAAAGGTTATCGAGCCAAAGAGCCTCTTGAATTAGTACATTCTGATCTTTGTGGTCCTATGAATGTGCCAGCTCAAGGAGGCTGAGTACTTTATCAGTTTTATCGACGATTGCTTGAGATATGGGTATATCTATCTGATGCAATGAAAGTCTGAATCTTTTGAAAAGTTCAAATTATATAAGGCTGAAGTTGAGAATGCTTTGGATAGACGAATAAAAACACTTCGATCAGATCGAGGTGGAGAGTTTTTGGATTCTGAGTTCCAGGACTATTTATTAGAACACGGAATCATTTCCCAACTTTCAGCACCGGGTACATCTCAGCAAAATGGTGTAGTAGAGAGGAGAAACAGAACCTTGTTGGACATGGTTTGTTCGATGATGAGTTACGTTTCCTTACCGGACTCATGTTGGGGTTTCGTAGTGGAGACTGTGGTATACATTCTTAACTGTGTTCCTTCTAAGAGTGTTGCAAGAACACCTCTGGAGTTGTGGAACGGGGGTAAAGCTAGTTTATGTCACTTCCGCATATGTGGTTTCCCAGCACATGTGCTTGAGGCAAATCCCAAGAAGTTGGAATCACGATCGAAGTTGTGCCTCTTTGTAGGCTACCCAAAAGGTACACGAGGAGGTTACTTTTATGATCCATCCGAAAACAAGGTGTTTGTTTCCACGAACGCTACTTTCTTGGAGGAGGATCATATCAGGGAGCACAGTCCATGTATTAAATTCGTATTAAGTGAGCTTTCCAAAGAAACTACTAAAACTTCAATAAGAGTTATTGAAGGACCTGCTTCATCAACCAGAATTGTTGATGATAGTTCATCTGGTAGGTCGGTTCCACCTCAAGAGTTGAGGGAACCTCGACGCAATGGGAGGTTTACGAACCCGCCTGATCGCTATCTTGGTTTCACAAAAATCCTAGCTATGGTGATAGATGGCGACGTTGAGGATCCATTGTCCTATAAAAAGGCAATGGAGGATGTTGACCGGGATACTTCAACTCAGTATGGGATCTAGTAGATCAGCCTGATGGGGTAAGACCTATAGGTTGTAAATGGATGTACAAGCGCAAAGGGGGTGCTGATGGGAAGGTGCAAACCTTTAAGGCTCGACTTGTGGCAAGGGGTTATACCCAGGTGGAGGGAGTCGACTATAAGGAGACTTTCTCACCTGTTGGCATGTTAAAGTCGATCCGCATCCTCTTGTCCATTGCAACTTATTATAATTATGAGATTTGACAAATGGACGTCAAGAAGGCTTTTTTGAATGGTAATATTGAAACCATTTACATGGTGCAACCTGAGGGATTCATTGCCCAAGGTCAAGAGCAAAAATTTTGCAAACTGAATCGATCCATTTATGGGCTGAAGCAGGCGTCTTGATCTTGGAATATTCGGGTTGATGCTGCGATCGAATCGTATGGCTTTGACCAAAACTTTGATGAACCTTGGGTTTACGAGAAAATATTCAATAGTTTAGTAGCTTTCTTAGTATTGTATGTAGACGATATACTACTAATTGTCATTGGGAATGATGTAGGTCTACTGAGTGCAGTTAAGAACTGGCTAGCGACCCAATTCCAAATGAAATATTTGGGAGAGGCTCAGTTCGTTCATGGTCTACAGCTCTTTTGGGATCGTAAGAATAAAGTGCTAGTGCTGTCTCAAGCATTGTATATTGAAAAAATCTTGCTCAAGTACTTAATGCAGAACTCCAAAAATGGCCTACTACCATTCAGGCATGGAGTCACTTTTTCTAAGGACATGTGTCCTAAGACGCCTCAAGAGGTTGAGGACATGAGACGGGTCCCATATGCATAAGCCGTTGGCAGTTTAATGTATGCGATGCTCTGCACTAGGCCAGAAATGCTGTGGGAATAATTAATAGGTATCAGTCTAACCCAGGCCAGGGTCACTGGACCGCAGTTAAGAACATCCTCAATTATCTTCGGAGAACGAGGGACTACATGCTTGTGTATGGGTCTAGGGATTTTATCCTTACTGGATACACGAATTCTGACTTTCAGACTGATAACGACTCTTGAAAGTCCACTCTAGGGTCAGTATTTACTCTTAATGGAGGTGCTGTAGTATGGCGGAGCACTAAGCAGGGGTGCATCGCCGACTCCACGATGGAGGCCGAGTACGTAGCGGCTTGTGAAGTTGTTAAAGAGGCCATCTGGCTCAGAATGTTCTTGACAGATCTGAAATTTGTTCCAGTTATGTCTAGGCTCATCACCCTCTATTGTGATAGTAGTGGTGCTGTGGCGAACTCCAAGAAGCCCAGGAGTCATAGACGTGGCAGACACATAGAGCGGAAGTATCATCTGATCCGTGAGATAGTGCATCGTGGAGACGTGATCGTCACGAAGATCACCTTAGTGCAAAACTTTGTTGATCCGTTTACAAAGGCTCTCACGGCTATAGTGTTTGAGGGTCACCTTCAGAGCATGGGTCTATGGGACCGCTCGCGGCTGGACTAGGGCAAGTGGGAGATTTTGTTGTACTGGGTTTTTATGCCCTAGTTTATTGTTTTATACTCGTTTACTTGTACTTCTCACTTCGCTTTAGGAAAAGTGGCAGATTGTTGGGACTTAGGCCCTAAAGTCTCATGTCCTATAGTTTGTAAACAACTTTGTACAAACACTTGTAATGTATAATATATATCATATTTACTTCACCTCTTGACTTTTCACATTTAGATGTTTTTTATTTTACCACAAACCAATAAACTTAATATCCCTAGTTGTCTTTATGTAACTTAAGCATGTATGTAGTGACATACAAGTAGATCATATCTTAAGTGACAACCAAAATAGTCTGTAGTATATGGATATAGGAGGGAAACCTTATCCTGGTAACACTACGACGCGACCCACTTTGTGGAATTGTTACAAATGTTGTGACTTGTCACAGATGGTCTGATCCTGATTATTCGTGTAGTGGACATGCGAGCGGGGGCGTCCTATACAAAGAGTTTGTATAAGACCTGACCTCGAAGGGTTAATGACATGTCATATAACTCCGTTCATGACTGAGACTTCACTTCACTAGGATGACCATAGGTATCATGACCTTAATCCTGAGTGAGTTTGGAACTCCTGCCATTGAGGGCGGTCCTTTGATTTGCATGAGTGTGAGTGGCCAGAGCGCCAACTTAAACCTACCATTGAGGATTCGTCTGATTTGTGAGCTGGGAACTCAGCTTCACAAGATGGAGTTCACTCTTTCCCCAAAGTAGGGGTATGTAGATAGATTACTCTCGTAAGGGCTGATCCCGGAGCTTGAACGATGTGACTCCACGCACCTTCTCATTGCCCGAGAGGTGTTCACACATAGTAGGACTATGTTGTATTATTCATTAGAGGGATCAGTGGTACTTAAGGAGGAAGATATAATTACAGGGGTAAAATGGTAAATTAGCCTACTGTAATTACGAGCATTTATGAAGGATCATCGTACTGATGAATTGTTATATCCAATGGACATAGAAATATATCTATGGCAAGAAGAGTTCAACTGTCAGTCTTTAGTGGAATGCCTGGCACTTAACGAATGGTGGATATCATGACTAAAGAGTTTAGTTAACTATTCACGTACCGTTGAAGCTTCGAGCCATAGGTCCATAAGGTCCCCTTGGTAACTTGGATACAAGTTGAGAGTCAGTTTTTGGGTCAGTAAGAAATGTTCAAATTGACAAGAGTGAGTTCGATTATATATGATATAATTGAACGAGTTAATTAAATATGATACAATTAACTATATGTATGAGGTACATTAATTTGGAGGAAATTGGATATAAATATGATTTATATCTAGTACAGGAAAATATTATGATTAATATATGCTATTAATTTATATGTTATGAATATGATGAGATCACATTCATTGGACGGTTATAAAGGAAATGGGACGACGTCACTTCTTCTCTAATAACGGATGAGTGTATTGAAAGATCACTTTGAGATGCATAAATAGCTGACGGTGAGTTAAGCATGAGATGTGTGGACATTGTGTTAAAGAGAGTGTTATTGCTTAGAAAATTAGTGCCTATACAATAGTGCCTGAACGATCACTTACATATACGATATTGCTAAGCAACCGTCTACCGATTACACCTTCGCGCGATATTTACTAAACGATCATTTACCTTTTTCCTAGGCGATCGTTTAGCTCCCGATATTTACTAAACAGTTGTATAGACAATCGCTTAGTGTTTCCTACACGATCATTTAGATGATCGCTCACCCTTTTCCTACACGATCGTTTAGACAATTGCTTATCCTTTCCTACATGATCGTTTGGACGATCGCGTACTGTTTCCTACACGATCATATACTTCACCTAAACGATCAAGCATCTTGTCAATGCGATAGATGACCTTATCTCCCACTTTCTTGATCGTTGTGTACGGTCTTTCTTCCTCCTTGCCTTTACCAAATCCGAACAAAGCCCATACTTTGGATTCTAACTCCAAAAATACTGAGGGCTCTGAGTGGTGGTGTCATCTCCATTTCCTTCTGTTAGAGTGGTGATTGTTCGAGGTAGACGATTGGATTTTAGACTCGCTGTGAAGAAGAAATCTTCAACTGGTATGATCTATTGATCTCTTCAGCATTATGAATGCATATTAGTATGTTTGAATGTATATGTGGTAATTTTGTCACAATGAATTGGAAAGATCCGGTTCCGCTCGTAGGTACTCTTGAATAAGAGTTCCTTCACATTGTTCAAATGTAAATTACAGTCTCTACTGCAACTCCCCAAAACGAATCTGGAAGATGAGCATAACTCATTGTAGACCGAACCATATCCAATAAGGTTCTTTTTCTCCTTTCTGATACACCATTCTGCTGAGATGTACTTGATGTCGAGAGGTTGGATGTGATTCCATGTTCTATCATATAGTTCTAGAATTCTAAGTCCATATACTCTCCACCACGATCAGATCGTAGTGTTTTTATCTTCTTACCTAAAAGTTTTTAACTTCAGCCTTATACTCCTTGAACTTTTTAAGAGCGTCAGACTTATATTGCATTAGGTATAGATACCCATATCTTGAACAATCATCTATGGAAGAGATGAAATATTCACACCCATCTCGAGCTCTTACGCTCATCAGACCACAGAGGTCTGAATGTATAAGCTCCAAGGTCTACTTGGCTCTATAACCTTTTCCAGTAAAAGGTTGTTTGGTCATTTTGCCTTTAAGGCATGACTTACATAACGACAAGGAGTTTTCTTCTAAACCATTTAGAAGTCCATATCTCACCAACTTCTCAATCCTATTGAGGTTGATGTGACCTAAACTTAGATGCCAAAGATGGCCGTTTTCCTTAGGAGAAACCCTTGGTCTTTTTGCAGTTGTTGCTGTTTTGAACAATTCAGTATTAAATAAGGCTTTTATGACTAACGGCCTTAGTATATACAAATTATTTTCCATTGAACCAAACGTTGGGTTTTATGTCCTAAAAACTCGTAGTTTGTAAAATGATAAACATTTTCTATAATCAATATACTTGTCATTGATTTCATAAATTGTAGAGTCTAAATCCAAACTAAGAACCATGAAAATTGTATGAGTACTTGAACTTTATGTGGAGACATAAGAGTAGATTAGGTTCGAGTAAATAGTCAAAATGATCTATGGTACATGAATAAGGTTGGGTACCTTATTCTTGTAATACCATTGGATGCGGCATACTCTGTAGTTGTTACAAAGAGTTGTAAAGTGCTACATATGATGTGATTCTAATTCGTACATGTTATGACATGAGGAGTGGAGGCGTGTTATGCAATGAGTTTGCATAAGATCAGGACAAGACCAAGAAATAAGTCATTCTTACTTTATAACGCTGTTTACTGTATAAGATTGACTATTTAACCTAGATGACCTAAGTAACTCGATCTCAATCCTGATCTAACTACGAACTCCTGTTTATTCGGGATTGCCCTTAGATTTGCATAGTTAAGGGTTGGTTCAACATCGTCGGCTCAATAAGACTCCCATTTCAGGGGTAAGATCAGATAAATAGTTGGGGTCATAAGGTGCAAGATAAATAGTAGGGACTTGAGGAATAAGACGTAATCTCGGGGGTAAAACATATATTTGACCCAGCCGTTATTACGAACAACCTGTGAAGGGTCGACTTGCTGATTATGGTTAAATCATGTGGACATAATATATCTACAGTGTGGGGAGTACAATTATGGGCTTTAGTGGAGTGAGCCATTAGTTAACGAATGGAGATTAATTTGGTCTAATGAGTTTAGCCAATTAATCTCGGATCGTTGGAGCCCATGATCTGTAGGTCCGTGAGGTCCCCCTACTAGCTCGTAACGGACTAGCTCTAGAATATTGTGATAAGTTAATTTGAAACGTTCAAATTTGAATTAAGGGAATTAGTAATTATATGAGATATAATTACATGTTTAATTTGAGAATTAAACGGAATAGGAGAATTTATATATTTAAATATATAAAGATGGATATGTGTTCAAATTAATTTAATATTTGATATTAAATTAATTAAGTTTTATTTAATAATTAATTTTTGAAATTAATTAAAATTTTCATTTTTAAAATCAAAATAGATTTATTAAAATCAAATTTTTATTTTTGAGTTAAAATTGAAAAGAGAAACAAAACACATAAAATGGAAAAAAGGAGTTTTTCCATTATCCATTATCCATCTTTCAAGTAGCTCACACAAAATGCATTCAACCTTGCATTGTCTTCTCCAAGCATGAGCTACAACTCATGCAAGCCTCTCCTTTGTATGTTGATTTGCAATATAATGAAGAGATTGAAGTAAAAATCGAGCATGCAATCTATAGAGAATTTTAGAGAAAATTCGGGTTAAAGAAAGGGTTATTCAACAAGATTGCAGCAGTGAGCATTTCTTCTTCATCCCTTGATTCAAGCTTGTTTTGAGCACCACAACTCAATCTAGAGCACCAAGAGAATAGTGGAGAAGATCTTTAGGTGGTCTGCAATAAGATTCGGAGAAGATAGCAGCTGGAGAAGGAGCTTTGAAGAAGTTCTACAAGAGGTATGTCTTTAAACTCACTTGTTTTCTGCAAGAGCATGCTTTATATTATTCCAAAATTAGTGAATTTGAGTGCTTAGATGATACTTGTGCATCTGCTGTTGCTGATATAATCCTACAATTGGTATCAGAGCATCAAATAAGCATTCAATTCGGTTTAATTTTGGTTTGGTGGGTGTTTTATATGAGAAATATGAAACTGGTGCACTGATATGGTTTTCTGAGTTTTGGCTGTTTAATTCTCTTTAATTTCTCATGTAAATTTATAATTGCCTCTTGTTTGATGAGCTTTTATCTGTTAGCAAGAGTCTGTAATTTATTTGGAGTCGTTACAGTCGAAATTAAGATGTAATTAAAGAACAAGTGAAGTTGGCCAAGCTGCTGTTCCAATTTTTCAGCTTCTGCTCAAAATCGTTGTTGAGGTTCAGTTGCTAAGTGATCTTCTAGCTTCAGGCGCTACATGATGTGAAGAAAAGCGAGATGATTGTATAGCAATGGGCACTGGTCGTTATGATGTTGAACGCTAGATGATCCTGTATCTGCGGGAGCTAAACGATGCGTTCAATTTGCTATACGACATCACTAAGCAATCGTTTAGTGTTGGCGTGGGAACTAAACAATACGTTGAATTTACTATATGATGGTACTACATGATCGTTTAGCTACGACTCACGTTAAGCAATGCGATGAAGTGCTACACAATAGTGCTGATTGATCGTTTAGATGCAGAGCTCAGCGATCGTGTAGTCAAAGTACTAAGCGATGTGTTGAAGTTTCTATGCGATGAAACTAAAGGATCGCTTACCTACGAAATTGTAAGCAACGTGATGATCTTCTATATGATGGAGCTAAGCAATCGTTTAGCTACGACAGATACTAAACAATAACATGTAGTGCTAGACAATGGTGTTAAGCGATCATTTAGTTCTATACGATAGAACAAAGCGATCGTTTAGCTTCAGCAGTCACTAAGCGATCGTGTAGTTTTATGCGATAAAGCTAAACGATCGTTTAGTTGAGGAAAACATTAAGCGATTGTGTAGTTCTTCACAACACAAGACGATTGCCTTCAGTGCTACACGACCAGCCTTTGTAATACTTTAAGGTTGGACCGAAAGCAGTCGGTTCGATCGGTTTTCTCAAGGTCCGATTCGATTCAGCCTCAAAGTGTTTTCGGCTGGTCCAGTTCAAACTCATCTAGTCCGGTTCATGGTATTTGGGTTTGGTTTGGAGCGGTTCGAGTGATTCAAAGACGGTTTTGAAGCTGATTGTAATAGTTGGGCTTCTGTTTGCTTGTTTTTGCCAAAACTAAAACCATATCAGTTTGTGTTTAATTATTTATGCATTTGATGTATGTTATAATTAAATAAATCTTGTATGTGCATATAGTATGCCATTTAGATTTAAATTCCCACCATAGGAAGCATGTTATATGCATTGAAAGTATGTTATAATTATTTTAATATATAGTATGCATGTTAGGGTTTCTTGTATTTAATATAAATGTTATATTAAATATTGAATGGCTCATGTATGTTATGGATGTTTAGCATGTCTAAAGTTTTATAGGTTGTTATAAAATTGGGTTAGACATTTAAAATCCATAAACAACAGCTGCATGCTCACGTAGGTTGACCACCTGTTTTAATTGTTAAAACTTATAAAGCCTAGGTTACAAACTCTACCGGTATATAATCCTGTCTAAGGCTGGGGATACTTAAGTTGACGGGTTATGGAACACCTCCTGCCTGGGGATTATGGCCGAATTATTGAGTGTTGGTAACCGATTTTATGAGCATACGTGAGTGATATGAGGTAAAAAAATGATTTATCACCTAGACATCATAGGTTAAAATCCAATTATAAGAGTTATACTTTGATAAACCACATAGACTTAGGGTTGTTTTATTAGCCGCAAAGAACATAAGTATAAATATACCCAATAGAACACTTCAGTGGCAGTTTAATAACTTCTATAGAGTTATTAGAAAACTCCGGTGGGAGATTAATAACATATACGATATGTTATTTTCAGCTCTCACATCTCTAAGAATTCACAATACAGATTTAAGCGGTACTTCGTGTCACCCTGGGAGTGACCTCCCTTCGGAAAGTATTTTTTAGCTTAAATCTAGATTTTGGTGAATAAGAGGAAGTTGTTTAAATATAAGTCTGTTATATGATAAATAGATTTCAACTACCACATCTCCACATATTTTACACCATGAGATTCATATGACGCTTCGTGTCACCCTGGGAGTGACCTCCCTTTGGAGAGTGTTTTGTATGAGTCAATATCAAGGTAAACGAAGGAAGTAGTTCATAGTAAGTGGGTGAAGGATATGTGTCAATATATCCTACGGTCTCATCTATTAGTCTGAACCGTGAGATTCCTATGTTGTGCCTGCTTGCTGGCTTTAAGCGGCTCTTTGCTAGTCGTTTAGCGATGGCTATCCCTACGGAGGGTTGTAACATAGGATTTAGAACAACCCAGGCTTCAATAAAATGAATAGGGTCTTATAGTTCTGTCTTGGATGTTGTCTTCTTTTATGGAGGCAAGTTCATACCATCGTATAAGATTTGAAAATGGTGGTCACACTTACAAGAATTACTAAGTTGTTAGTAAAGATCTTGACCGAAAACGATAACTAAACGACTATACGAATAAGAGTTATTCCGGAGACAATAGGAATAAGAGTTATTCCAGAGATAGTGTTTAGTCAAATATGTTTGCTTTAGTGAAGGAGTATCTGAATGCCTCACGGTAGCACATATTTTGACTCACTAAAGTATCGTTGCAAATAAATAATTGTTATGGGTGTATTATTGTTTTTTTTTTGTCAAAACTTATCTTGGATTTGGTTACAGTTTTCTATTTAGAATTTGTTTGAATTTTATCAGCATGTTGAATTCTTCTGTAATACTCGCCTCCGATGTACATAACAGTAAAATCAAATCAACAAACAAATTACTAGCGGTGAATTATACCAAAAGAGTTTTAACAGAGGATTTCTGACAAGCTTGGGAATGCACCAAAATCTCCAAGACAGAGAGAGGGCCGATGCCTGCAGAAGCAGGAACATTTGTAGATCTGAATAAAGATTCAGTGTACAAAGCCTCGGTCAGCAAGGAATTGCTACCAAGCTCTCTACCTTTATTTTCCATTATTATTTTGTACTCAACTCATTTATAGGAATGGAATGTCTTTCTTTATATCTGTTCACTCTCTGTTATTTAAGCATGAGTAGCTAAATTAGTTGAATGGGTTGAGAAGTAGTTTACTAGCATAACGAGGGAATCTTCATTTTTGTGATTATCTTGTTTATATATACTTCATTCGTTTATTAGAGATACTCGGGAGGGTAGTCTAAAGACAGGATCTAGGCTTGGGAAAGTCGGGTCAGAATCTAGGTTTGGAATAACCAGATTAGAATGCATAAATGGGAGATAAGCGCTTAAGAATGAGCACTATTTGTTATTAACGTATCGCATGCTTCTTAGCAATAAGGTATGATTGTATGCGCTCACCTTGCTTTCATGCATTTTGCATCAATGTATAAGGCAAGAGTAGAGACTTAGGGATATGCTATATGGACATTTTGCATTCAACACATGCGTCCTAGGCTTAAGAGCATCGCATTTACATTGGGAAATGACTTGTTGTGCATGGTTGTAACATGATCGCAAGGTTTGACGCATTCCTGAGTAACGCTAGCTAAAAGACCTTCTCAACCCATTCATCGCATACTCATTGCATCTATCAACGCAACTATCTTTCTCAAATCCGCCGCCTTTATTTACTTTTTTTTCATCAATGCAACAACACACCCAAAACTTATTATTTACTTGGTTACCATAAAGTTTCATAAATATTACCAACATAACTATTTTCACAAGTCCCTGTGTTCGACCCTGGACTTACCAGGAAACCCAGGGGAATTTACACTTGAATTCTGCTGGGGAAACTTGAGTGCACAACGTATATCATCCATATTTCCATTCAATAAAATAACGCATGAACGGTCAACCTCGGGATTTTCCAATATGGACAAATGATCTGCAACTTGATTCTCTGTCTCCTTCCGATCAATTATCTCAATATCAAATTCTTGAAGAAGGTGAACCCATCTGATCAACCTCAGCTTTGCATCTTTTTTTGTCATTAAACATTTGATTACCAAGTGATCAGTGTGAATGAATATCTTGGTTCCCAACAGATATGCCCTGAATTTCTCCAACGCAAAAATCACATTCAGGAGTTCTTTCTCAATGGTATTATAATTTATTTGAGCAGGGTTTAGAGTTTTACTTGCATATGCGATGGGGTGCAAAATAGTTTTCTTCTTTTGCGCTAATACAGCCCACATCGCATACCCGCTTGTATCGCACATAATTTCGAATGGCATTGTCCAATCCGGTGCAATTAATACGGGCGCGGTAATCAGCGCATCTTTTAATACTTTGAATGCGTTAAGGCAATTGTTGTCAAACTCAAATTTCCTGTTCGCCTCTAGCAACACACTCAATGGTCGTGCTATCTTAGAAAAATATTTAACGAACCGTTTGTAGAATCCAGCATGCCCCAAGAAGCTTCGCACAACCTTTATGCTGGTTGGTGGTGCAATTTTTTCAATTGCTTCGATCTTTTCTTTGTCCACCTCCAACCCTTGCCAAGAGACTTTGTGTCCTAACACTATACCCTCTTTCACCATGAAGTGACATTTTTCCCAGTTGAGCACCAGGTTCGTCTCTTCACATCTCTTCAGAATTGGCAAGGCAGACTTCATAGGTGCTCCCATAAATGGAGAATTCATCCATAAATATTTCCACTGAGTTCTCAAGAAAATCTGAAAATATTGTCATCATACACCTCTGGAACATGCTCGGTGCATTGCAGAGGCCGAACGGCATGCGGCGAAAAGCGAATGTCCCATATGGGCAGGTGAGTGTGGTCTTGTCTTGGTCTTCAGGAGCTATCATGATTTCATTGTACCCGGCATATCCATCCAAGAAGCAATAAAAATCGTTCCCTGCTAATCTGTCTAGCATTTGATCGATGAATGGCAGAAGAAAGTATCTTTCTTTGTGGCCACATTCAATTTGCGGTAGTCCATACATATGTGCCATCCAGTGATAGTTCTTTGCGGTATTAATTCATTGTTCTCATTTGGGACTATCGCCATTCAGCCCTTCTTCGGCACACATTGCACTGGGCCATTTGATGCCCGCATCTAGCCATTTGATGATCTCCTTCTTGACAACCTCTTTCATTGCAGGGTTGAGTCTGCGTTGATGTTCAATAGTTGCTTTGTTGTCGTCCTCAAGACGAATGTGGTGCATGCAGTATGCGAGGCTAATTCCTCTGATGTTAGTGAGGGTTCAGCCAATTGCTCGCACATGTTTCTTGAAAATGCTCATCAACGCATTCTCTTGATTTGCATTGAGCGCAGAGGAAATTATCACTGGTAGCTTCTCATTCTACCCCAGAAATGCGTACTTCAAATGGGTTGGTAGACTCTTTAGTTCAAGTGTTGGTGGTTCCACCAGGGAAGGTTGCTTTGTTTTTCTTTCTTCTTTTGGCTCTTCTTCTTGTGTTGCGATTATTTCTTCTTCTTTGTTTGTTTTAGCTACGATCGCATTGTAGGCAGCTACGGATGCGTTGGCATCCTCTTCTTCACACTCTTCATCAGACTTTTCTTCTTCAATTAAATTTAGGTCATCATTAGAATCTTGCAGGTCTTCTTCATCCAAAAATTTCATGGCACGAAATTATATTAAATTTGAGCTTCTGTCCGTTTATACTCAGCGTGATTTCTCCCTTGTGCACATCAATTTGAGCATGACCCGTTGATAGGAAAGGTCGCCCCAAAATGATGGGCACATCTTTGTCGGCCTTATAATCTAGAATGATGAAGTCAGCTGGCAAAATAAATTTATCAATCGTGATCAGCACGTCCTTCACCTTACCTTCTAGATGAACCAAAGATCTGTCAGCCAATTAGAGAGTCACTGATGTGGGCACGAGTTGCCCCACATTTAATTGTCTAAAAATTGATAGCGGCATCAAATTTATGCTGGCCCCCAAGTCACACAAGGCTTGCCCAATATAAAGTCCTCCTATGGAGCAAGGAATAGTGAAGTTCCCAGGATCGCTCATCTACGGTGGGATAATAGATTTGGAACTTTGCGTTAATGCCACCGTGGAAAGGAATGTTAACATGTAATTTCTTTAACATAGATAAGAATCATTGGTACTATACCTCTTCATTTTTCTTCTTCCTTAGTCTCTGTGGGAAGGGTGGTAACTGAACTTTCACAGTTCCAGTTTCATTTGACTTTGAGGTTGATGCAATCTCAAGTTCTACTGTTTCATTTTCTCTTTCCTCTTCTTGTGTTACCATAATCTCAGGCTCGGTTGCGATGGAAGTTGTTCTACTCTGATCCTTCTTTTCTCCCTACACAATCTTTCCACTGCACAATGTCACAACCTGACATTGCTCCTTACCTGATCCCCCTGGGTTGTGTGGAAACTCGGTTGAACTTGGCAATGCCCCTTGCAGTCGACTCTTCTGATCATTCGCAATCTGGCCTATTTGCAATTCGAGGTTGCGAAAGGACGTAGCTTGACTTTAAAGCACTGTCTCATTTTTTCTCTATATATTGCTTCAATAGTCTCTCTAGAGAAGAAGATTGTGTTGGTTGTCGTGAGGTACTAGCTTGGTTGCTCTGTTGGCTGTTGTTGCATTGGAAGAATCTTGGTGGCCCTTCTTTTTGCGCCATAGATTGAAAAATTTTGTTGTTGATTCTTCCAAGAAAAGTTGGGGTGGTTTCTCCACCCGGGGTTGTAAATGTTTGAAAAGGGATTATTATTTACAAAATATACCGACTATGGATTTTAACGACAATCTTCCATTGCATGCCCATCACCGCAAGTCGCACACCTTGCGATGTTTTGACTTATTGCGTTAATTTGCCCACCTTGCGGTGTTAGGATGCTGATCACCATTCCTTGAATCAAATTCATCATTGTGGTCATTTGGTTTTGTAATGAAACAATAGCACCATTATTTGCGTTAGAATCTTTAAGTCTTAATCTCTGGTCACTCTCCCTCCAGTCTTCATGGTTCTTGGAGATGCGATCCAGGATATTCTTTGCCTCATCGTAAGTTTTGTCAAGCAGACCACCAGCAGCTACCGCATTGGCAGCGGTCTGCGAAGTGGGATCCAAACCGTGATAGAAAATTTCCTTTTGAAGATAGTCTGGTAGCCCATTATGCGGAAAATCTCGAACCAACCTTTTAAACCTCGCCCAGGCATCGCTGAGCGATTTGTCCATGTCTTGTTCAAAATTTGTAATAATCTTTCTTCGTCTTGTGTTCTCAGTAGGTGGAAAATACATTTTCATGAATTTCTCCACTACCTGCTCTTAAGAAGTAATCTCTCCTGGTTCGAGGGAATAAGCCCATTTCCTAGCCTGATCACAGAGAGAAAATGGGAATAACATTAGTCGAACTTAATTAGTAGAGATGTTCATGAACACAAAAGTATTGTAGATTTCAATAAAAGTTCGGAGGTGAGCGTGCGAGTCCTCGCCACGCCTTCCTCCGAATTGACCTGCAGTCTGGATCATCTGCAGCATCATCGGTTTCATCTCGAATCTACTTCCGTCGAGGGCAGGCCTCATGATTCCCGGAGAGAAATCATAGAGGTTTGGCGATGCATAGTCCCTAATGGGCCTATTGCGATCGTTTGTCCACAGAATCAGATTCGCCATGAAATTATAATCATTTGATGCTCCACCTCCAGGCTGCTCCACCATCTCTTCTTTGTTTGATTATTGTTATTGTTGGCGGTCTCTTAGTCTCCTTCAAAATGTTCTCTCAATCTCCGGGTTCTAATTCGCCAGAGATTTAGAGTTCTGCAAAGAAATCACAAAAATTACCGTTAACAACTCTTTTTCCGAAGTCCCCGACAACGGTGCCAAAAACTTGATGTGTTATTTTATTGAATGGAAATATGGATGATATGCGTTGATGGAATTGCATTGTGCACTCAACTTTCCCCGACGTAATTCAAGTGTAAATCCCCCTGAATTTCTTGGTAAATCCAGGGTCGAACACAGGGACTTGTGAAAATAGTTGCGTTGGTAACTTTTATGAAGACTTGCAGTAACCAGTTAAATAAATAAATTGTTGAGTTTGTTGTTTGCATTGATGAAAATAAATAACAAATTCGCCGGAGTTTGAAAAGCGTTGGTAACGGGAAATACGATGAATATGCGGTGAACGGGTTGAGAAAGTTTTCGGCTAACACTCCCTAGAATGTGTTCACGCTTTGCGATCATGAAACATGCATACGTCAACCAAGTTCATGCGGTTACCTTGTCCTATGAGTGCGTCATTCATCATTTACGCATACTCGGGAGAGTAGTCTAAAACCCAAATCTAAGACTCAAAAGAGTGGATTGGAACGCATAGGCAAGAATGGGGACCTTAGAGATAAGCTCTGTTTGCTTCACACAGCGTATGCACTCTACAGATTGGATTTGCATGCGTCTAGGAAGTAGGACAAGGGGTTATGCGGCAGCTACGCTCATGCAACGAGAGCTAGTGAGCTAGTTATGGAGGTCTAGGCAGGCATAGGCTTCTCGGCAATATCGCAGATACACCGCATATGTCCTAATGTTAGGTTCATGTGTGTGTAGCATGATTGCATGGTTTGCATTGACTAAGGTTGTCCTTGCGGTCACTCTTAAGGGTTGCAATGAAAACATCTCCACATTTTATCTATTTTTCCACACATTTATTTCATGTCAAGGTTTGTCGTTTCTCTACCTTTCAAGCATATTCTCATTACGTTGTTTGTTAGATAAGAGTAGGAGTAGGATTAACTTAGCAACATCCCTTCCATTCTTTTATTTAAACCATCGTTTACATATCATCGCATACATATAGCTACAAGTCCATGTGTTCGACCTCGGATTACCTGAGAAACTTGCGTTCGCGTTATACTTGGCGTGAGCGTAAGAAAACTTGTGGCAGGACATCACATACATTCATTAACGCATTAACTGTCCAAAACATGACCATCGACGCATGACTAACAACGCATATCTTAGGAACATGCATCGCATACCGCATCCACGGGATTTTGGTTGTCGAGTAAAATTGACTTCTAATTTCCCGCCATCAATAGCCCTACAAGATGGAATTCACTTCTATCCAATTTAGGGTTAGTAGATAGGTTGTTCTCTTAAGTACTGATTCAAGGTCTTGAACAATCGAGGCCCCACCTTCTCATGATAGAGAAAGAACTTGAATCATAGGTATTATGAAACAAAATTTTTCATTAGAGAGTCAGTAGGGACTTAAGGAACGAGATGTATTCATAGGGGTAAAACGGTGATCTTGACTCAGCTGTGATTATGAACGACCTATGAAGGATTGACTTACTGATTATTGGTATATCAAGTGGACATAATATCTCTACAGTGAGGGGCGTTCAACTATGGATTTTAGTGGAGTGACCCATTAATTAACAAATGGGAGTTAATTCGGTATAATGAGTTTAGCCAATTAATCTCGAATCACTAGAGCCCAAGATCTGTAGTTCCGCGAGGTCCCCAAACTAGCTCGTAAATGGATTAGCTTTAAAGTAGCATGATAAGTTAATTTGAAACGTTAAAATTAGAATTAAATGGAATAGAAGAATTTATATTTAAATATGATTTAAATATATGAAGGTGGATTTGTGTAAAAATTAATTTGATATTAAATTAATTAGAATTAATTGAATTATTTAAATAATTATTTATTAATTTTATTATAAAATTAATTTATGAAATTAATTTTACAAAATTAATAATATTTTCAGTTTTCAAATTAAATTGATTTTTTGAAATCATTTGGTTTTTTTGAAAATTGAAAACTTTACACAAAATGGAAATTTGGATTTCCCCATCACCATCTTCAACTAGCTCACACAAAACCCATTTGCATTTTGTTTCATTAACTTCAAGCATGAGCTACATCTCATGCAGCCATCTTCTTTGCATGATAACCTGCAATAAATAAAAAAGATTGGAGTGGAATTGAGGGATGCATTCAAAGAGTTTCTTCAGAAAAAATCGAGCTGAAGAATTATTCTTCAAGTGGGTTGTAGCAGTGAGCTTCACTCCAAGTTTCTTGTTGTTCAAGTTGTTCTTGAGTCCCACAACTCACTCTAAAGCTCCAAGAGAATAGTGGGGAAGATCTTGAGGTGGTTCACAACAAGTTTTAGAGAAGAAAACAACTGAGAATCAAGATCTTGAAGAGTTCTACAAAGGTGTGACTTCAAACCCTTTTATATTAGATGAGCATGCTTCAGTTTCTACCAAAATTAATGAATTATAGTGTTTATTAATCCTTGTTACTTCCACAGCATGCTGATATACTCTTACAATTGGTATCAGAGCATCATATAAGCATTCAATTCGGTTTAATTTTGGTGTGGTGGGTGTTTTTCATGAGTTATATGAACATGGTGCATTGATATGGTTTTCTCAATTTTGGCATTTTATTTCTCTTTAATTTCTTGATTAAATTTTTAATTGGCTCTTGATTCATGAGCTTATATGTGTTCTCAAGAGTCTGTAATTTATTTGGAGTCATTGGAGTTGAAATTAAGATGTAATTGAAGAAACAAGTCAAGAAGGTCGAGTTGCATATTCCAGTTTTTTCAGCTTCTACTCAAATATCGTCTTTGAGGTTTAAATTCTAGACAATCATCTAGCTACGGGCGCTAAATGATGTGAAGAAAAGCTAGACGATCATGCAGCTACGGGCACGGGAACTATGCAATAGCACTACACGATCGTGTAGCTTTGCGTGGGAGCTAAACGATGCATTGAGGTGTTATGCGATAGCACTACACGATCATGTAGCTTTATGCACGCGCTAACAATCAAGAAGAGGCATTATACAATGGCGCTAAGCGATCGTGTAGTTCTACCCAACACCAAACAATGGCGATATACGATAGTTGCAAGACGATGGTGATTGTGTAGCTCCACTCGGCACTAGACGATGGCGATACACGATAGTTGAAAGACACTACACGATCGTGTATCTGCCTGACACTAGACGATCGTGCTAGACGATAGACTTCAGTGTTACACGATGAGCCTTAGCGAGATTTTGAGCATAAACCGAAAGCAGCCGGTTCGATCGGTTTTCTCGAGGTCCCGTCTGATTCAGCCTCAATGGGTTTTTGGCTGGTCCGGTTTAGACTTTGCTAGTCCAGTTCAGACTTTTCCAGTCCAGTTCAAGTTGCTTCGGTTCGGTTCGGAGTGGTTCGAACGGTTTTTAAGCTGTTTTGTAATAATTAGGTTTTTGTTTTCTTGTTTATGCCAAAACTATAACCATATCAATTAGTATTTAATTGTTTATGCATGTGATGTATGTAATAATTAAATAAATCATGTATGTGCATATAGTATGCCATGTAGATTTAAAACCCCATCGTAGGAAGCATGTTACATGCATTAAAAGTATGTTATAAAATGTTATAATATATAGTATTATATTAGATATTAAATGCCTTTGTTCAATGTTGTGGATGATTATCATGTCTAAAATTTTGTAAGCTATTATAAAATTGGGTTAGATGTTTAAAATCCATAACAAAGAACAGTTGCATGCTCACTTAGGTTAACAGCTAGTTTTAAATCGTTAAAATAGATTGTTACCTTATAAAATTTGGTTACAAACTCAAATCGGTTCATAAACCTGTCTAAGGCTGGGGGTACATAAGTTGACGGTTTACGGAACACCTCCTACCTGGGGATTATGACCGAAAGATTGAGCGTTGTTAACTTATTTTATGAGATTACATGAGCGGTGTCGGGTTTAAAAATCGTTTAAACACTTAGACATCATAGGTTTAAATCCAATTATAAGCGTTATACTTGGGTAAACCACTTAGACTTAGGTTGTTTAAATTTAGCCATTTTATACCTAAGTAAATACCCAAACATATAGAACACTTCAGTGGGAGATTAACAATATATTCGATATATAGTTATTAGCTCTCATGTCCTCAAGAGTTCACACCGTGAGATCCATGCTCGACTTCATGTCGCTTTTACGGTGGCTGCTTCATTCAGAAAGTGTTTGCATGGGTCAATAACAAGATGAATGAGGGAAGTAGTTCATAGTATGTGGGTGAAGGAAATGTGTCAACATTGTCCAACGATCTCCCTCATTAGTTTGAACCGTGAGATTCCTATGTTGTGCCTGTTGTCGTTTTTAGGCAGCATTAGCTAGTCATTAACCACAGTGATCCCCTCAGAGGGTTGTAACATAGGATTTGGAACAACTCGGGCTTTAGTAAAATGAATAGGGTCTTATAGTTCCATCTTGGGTATTGTGTTCTATTTCGGAGGCATATTCATACCGTTCTATAAGATCTAAAAATGGCAAGTCACACTTACAAGAATTACTAATTGCTAGTAAATATCTTGACCAAAAATGATAACAAAAATAATTATAGGAGTAAAAAGTTATTCTGATATAGTATTTGGTCAAGAATTGTCTTGCTTCAATGAAGGAATTCTTGACTGCCCCTCAATAGCAATTATTCTAAATCACTAAAGTATGTTGCAAATGGATAAAGATTTATTGGGTACTTTATTATTTTGCTAAAAATGGATTTAGATGCATAATTATTTAATAGAATTTGTTTAAATTGTTTCGGCAATGTCGAATTCAATCATACAATTGCTAGCTTCTGATAAATTTAATGGTGAAAAATATTCAAATTGGAAATCCAACATCAATACGATATTAGTTGTGGATTAATTGAGGTTTGTGTTAACGGAGGAATTTCCTCCAGTTCCCAGTACAACAGTGGACCAAAATGTTTGGGACATCTATGATAGCTGGGTAAGGGCTAATGAGAAAGCTCGGGCCTACATCTTAGCAAGTATATCTAATGTACTTAATCAAAAACATGAGGTTATGCCCACTACCCGTGAGATAATGGAATCGCTTCAGGAGATTGTTGGGCAACCGTCATCCTTTATTCGACATGAAGTCATTGAGTATGTTTACATTACTTGCATGAAAGATGGAACCAAAGTTAGAGAACATGTTCTCAATATGATTATTCATTTTAATATTGTTGAGGCTCATGAGGCAATGATAGATGAAATGAGTCAAGTAAGTATCATATTGGAATCTCTCCTAGAGAGTTATCTACCATTCAGAACCAATGTTGTTATGAACAAAATTACTTATAATCTGACCACATTGTTGAACGAGTTACAGACATATCAATCGATGATGAAATTTAAGGAAAAAGAAATAAATGTTGTTTCTAAACCTAAGAGTTTTTATAAAAGGTCTACGTCTGGAACGAAACCCACTAATAATAAGAAATTGTTCCTTCTTCTTCAAAAGACAAATCCATACAAATGAAGAATAAATGAAAAGAGAAAAAGAAAACCACTACTAAGAAAAATAAAAACAAAACTCCCAAAAAAAATGTTTCCATTGCAGAGAAGATGCGCACTAGAAGTGTAACTGCCCAAAGTATTTGTCTGAAAAGAAAGCTGAAAAGGAAAAACAAGGTAAATTTTATTTACTAGTAGTTAAAACATGTCTAGTGAAGAATACTCGCCTTCCCTGGATATTGGATTCAGGTGTCGCTAATCATGTTTGTACATTTCTACAGGAAACTAGTTCTTGGAGAAAACTTTCTGAACAGGAAATGACTTTCAAGGTGGGAACGGGTGAAGTCATTTCAGCTCATGCAATTGGAGATGTCAAGCTAGATTTTGGAGAGTCGATGTCAAGCTAGATTTTGGAGAGTCTTTTATCTTACTTAGGAATGTATATTATGTACCTAATATGAAAAGAAATTTGATCTCCATTTCCTGTCTACTAGAAAATATGTACAGAATATCTTTTGAATCTAATGAAGTGTTTGTTTATTCAAGAGGTATTCATATTTGTTCTGCAAGACTCGAAAATAACTTGTACATATTAAAACCAACTAAAGAAAAGGCCATTCTAAATATAGAGATGTTTAAAACGGCTGAGACTCAAAATAAGAAACGGAAAATTTTTCCTAACGCCTATCTTTGGCACCTCAAACTTGGTCACATTAATCTCAAAAAAATTGAGAGATTGGTAAAAAGAAGTTATCTAAATCAGTTAGAAAATGGTTCTCTACCTCCATGTGGGTCATGTCTTGAGGGAAAAATGACCAGAAGATCTTTTTCTGACAAAGATCTTCGTGATAAAGAGCCACTCGAACTTATACATTCAGACTTATATGGTCTGATGAATGTAAGAGCACGAGGAGGCTATTAATATTTCGTCAGTTTTATTGATGATTACTCTAAATATGGCTACATTTACTTAATTAGTCATAAGTCTGAAACTCTTGAAAAGTTCAAAGAAGTTAAGACTAAGACAGAAAAATTGTCAAGTAAAAGAATCAAAACACTTTGATCTGATTGAGGTGGTGAGTATATTAATTTACAATTCCAGAACTATCTAGTAGATCATGGAATTCAATGCCCGCTCACAGCACCTGAAACATTGATGTGTTATTTTATTTAATGGAAATACGGATGATATGGATTGATGGATTGCATTGTGCACTCAAGTTTCCCCAGTGGAATTCAAGTGTAAATTCCCCTAAGCTTTCTAGTAAGTCCAGGGTCGAACACAGGGACTTGTGAAAATAGTTGTGTTGCTAATGTTATAACCATGCATAACAAGTCATTTTCCAATGTAAATGCGATGCTCCTAAGTCTAGGACGCATGTGTTGAATGCAAAATGTCCATAGAGCTTATCTCTAAGTCTCTACTCTTGTCCTATGCGTTGATGCAAAATGCATGAAAGCAAGGTGACCGCATACAATCATTTCTTATCGCTAAGATACATGCGATGTGTTAATAACAAATAGTGCTCATTCCTAAGCAATCTCTCGTTTATGCGTTCTAATCTAGTTCTTCCAAACATAGATTTTGACCTGACCTTCCCAAGTCTAGTTCCTGTCCTTAGACTACCCTCCCAAGTATCTCTAATGAACGAATGAAGTATTCATAAACAAGACAATCATGAGAATGAAGATTCCCTCGTTATCCTATCTAATTGCTTCTCAACCCATTCAAATAACTTAGCTACTCATGCATGAACAACAAAGAGTGAACAGATGTAGAGAAAGAAATTCCATTCTTATAAATAAGTTTGAGTACAAAACGATAGTGGAAAGGAAAGGTAGAGAGCCTGGTAGCAATTCCTTGTTGACTGAGGCTTTTTACACTAAATCTCTATTCTGAACTAAAGATGTTCCCGCTTCCGCAGGCGTCGAACCTCTCGCTGCCTTGGAGCTTCTAGTGCTTTCCCAAGCTTACCAGAATGATCTACTGGCACACTTTCTTCCTCGCGTTCGCCTTAAAATGAAAGAAACTATGGACAGAGGCGTGAACATGTAAAGTGGTGAATTAATCGACTGCTAAACCCCTTCTCTGAAGAATGCATTTGGTATTTATAGAGCTTCCATGGTGAAAGGCGGCTTCTCTCTCCTAGTTGTATAGATGGGACAGTTTTAATTCCTGACTAATGCACCGAATAATTGTTACTAATAAAGCTGAATGTACTTCGTGACTGTTATTGGCTGTCAACTTAATTTGGATCTGACTGTCATCAGCTTTCTATCCCATCGCTCTTAATTATCCTTTCACCCGGATGCGCCCACCATGTTGCGCTGACCAAGTTGTGGCGATCCTTCTTGGGCGAATGTTTGCGAGCAAGATCAATGCAAAGCCTTGCGGTGAAGTTGCGCTCGACCAATGAATTCCTATGATCGCAATCTTTGCATTGCGTTAACGTACATTCTGCACAAAAATATGAAGATCAACTGTTCTAATGCATTGGACGCATGCACCCAATATTATAGAATTTATGCTTAATGAACGCAATTTATAATATTTCATCAACGCAATCCAACATTGTTTAAGACCTTAGCACTATGATAACGTGCATTTCTACCCGTTATCACACCCTCAAATTGAAACAATGATTGTCCTCAAGCATAAGCTAAAGATTCCTTTAGCAAATCAACCGCAAAGTTCTTTTCCTAGATTTCTCAAGAATATTTCGTTCAAATCCTATATGCTAGAATTTCCTTAAGTCTTATTCAAGTCTCTTCCTAAAATATTTCTAAGACTTAGGGATTGCAAGCTTAACTTTCAAAAGAACTTTACTAAATTCCAGAAAATCGCATGATTTATTTCAAAAAGAAAATTTTCCACCAGGGTGTCCAATGATTTATCCTTGAACAAAAATTTTCTTTATTGCTATTTTTTTTTTACCTTGCGCTGATCCAAGTGCCTTGCCTTCGTTTTGGCTTGACCCCACGGGTGTCATGCGAACATCCAACTACGAGCAATGCATTCTTTCTCAGACTAAACTCATACCGATTTGGTATTGGAGTTGCGGTCATGGATTTATGCATTGATCCTAGTGACTTACTTTCGTTTTGGCTTGCCCCCACGTGTGTCATGCGGACATCCAACCACGGGTAAATTCCTTTCACAACTTAACTCTTATCAACATGGGTTTCCCATTGTGTTGACAGTGGAGTTGTTATTCTCAAAATATATATATATATATATATATATATATATTTTAGCAAGGTCGAAAATAAATACCTCACCCCCAAATTTAAAATGCGTCAATGTCCTCATTGCCAAAAGAAATTAAAATAAGTCATGCTATGGTCATAGAATATGTTGTAAAGAGAGTTTGAAAGAAAGCTAGCAAACCCCTAACTTCTAGAAATATTTCATGAGGTGACTATCTTAAGATTAAGTTGACTCTAATATATACAGAAGAGATAGAAGCATATTTGTCATCATGAAATCATACTTGACAAAGAAAGAGAATGCGGAAAACTACGAAATTTATCTACTTGTTAAATGATTGCGGTAATCAAGGAGGATGCGGTGATAAAACTTTGAAAAGTGAAATGCAATGTGATAGCGCAAAATTTGAAATAAGGATAAGAAAGAGTACAACCCCAAATTTTGCGCTATCGCCCGCAGTGTGTATTGATGCATCCATTATTGTAGCGATCTTTTCTTCTGTGGATTGCGGTGATGGAGTGAGATATTTGTTTCTTCTGGTAATATCCTTGCAATCCCATGCCTTAATCATTGTAAACAGACAAAGAGAGGGTCAAATGATTTTAAAACAAAATAACAAGTTTTTTTTTTTTTTAGAGAAAGAAGGAAATTATAAGAATGAGTAAGATGCAGATAGCTTGAATAAAACTAAAGTGACGAAGGAAAGCGAGTTCAGACCTCATGTAAGAGGGTAGTCCAGATTTTTCACTTTTACGGAGGCTGTTTCTGACTGGAAATCTCCTCCGCAAAATGACTTGATCTGTTGTCCATTAACCTTGAATGTTCGACTTCCATCTTCAGTGATCAGTTCCACCGCACCATGTGGAAATATTTCTTCAATGATCAAGGGACTGGACCAGCACAATTTTAATTTTCACGGGAAGAGCTACAATCTTGAATTGAAAAGTAAGACTTTTTGCCCCACTTGGAGGTTTCTAGCGCATCTGCGTTTATCATGCTAATGCTTGGTGTGCTCTTTATAAATCTTTGTATTCTCATATGCGTTGATCCTCCATTCTTCTAGCTCGACCAGTTGCAGTTTTCGCGCTTCCCCTACTTTTTTTAAATTGAAATTCAACTTCTTGACTGCCCACAATGCTTTATACTCCATCTCCAAAGGCAAATGACACGTCTTGCCAAATACCAATGCATAGGGGGACACCTATTGGTGTTTCAAATGCGGTTCGATATGCCCACAAGGCATCATCAAGCTTCATTGCCCAATCTTTCCATGAAGGTTTTACTACCTTCTCAAGTATCAATGTAATTTCACGATTGGACACTTCAGCCTGGCCATTTATTTGTGGATGGTATGTGGTGGCCACTTTCAAAAGGATATTGTACTTGCACAGCAGCTACTTGATATTGTGATTGACAAAATGGGATCCTTCATCACTTATGATGGCACGAGGAGTGCCAAAACGCGTGAAAATATTTCTCTTGAGGAATTGGGAGACTACCACTGTATCACTTGCGGTGCATGCTATTGCCTCTACCCATTTAGAGACATAATCGAAGGCCAATAAAATATAGTACTTGCCATGCGAAGGAGGGAATGGCCCCATGAAATCAATCCTTCATACGTCGAATAATTCCAGCTCCAAGATGGTGTTCATTGGCATTGCGTTCTTCCATGAAATGTTGTCTGTGCGTTGACACCGATCACATTTCATTGCATAGTCAGCCGCATCCTTGAATAAGAAGGCCAAAAGAATCCACTTTGCAAAACCTTGGCTGCAATGTGTTGCCCTGCAAAGTGCCCACCATATGGCGAGTCGTGGCATTGCCACAATATGCGTTGTTGAGCAACATTTGGTACGCATAATCGAATGATTTGGTCTACACCTCTTTTATACAGATTCGGCTCATCCCAATAATAATGTTTGCATTCATACTTGAGCTTCTTCTGTTAATCTACAGGAAATTGTTCACAAACCAAATAATTAATGATGTCCGCATACCAGGGCAATTCTTCTATGTGGAATAGCTATTCGTCAGGGAACACGGCACTCACCTCAGATTCCTTGCGGTCAACCTCGGGATTTCCCAATCTGGACAAGTGATCCGCACCTTGATTCTCTGTCCCCTTCTGATCAATTATCTCGATATAAAATTCTTGAAGGAGTAGAACCCATCTGATCAACCTTGACTTTGCGTCCTTTTTTGTCATTAAATATTTGTTGTCGAGTGATCCGTGTGAATGAATACCTTGGTTCCCAACAAATATGCCCTGAATTTCTCCAACGCAAAAATCATCGCTATGACTTCTTTCTTAGTGGTGGTATAATTTATTTGAGCAGGGTTCAGAGTTTTACTCGCATATGCAGAAAGACATATGTGCCATATGTGAATTACCACAATTATTGGTAGGACGGCCGGTTGACCAAAATGAGGATCCCAAATTGCGAGGAAAGGAAAACGATTCTATTTTTGCGTTATTTTATTGAATGGAAATACAAATGATATGCATTGATAGATTTCATTGTGCACTCAAGTTTCCCCAGTGGAATTCAAGTGTAAATTACCCTGAGTTTCCTGGTAAGTCCAGGGTCGAACACAGGGACTTGTGAAAATAGTTGCATTGGTAATGTTTATGAAAACTTTGTGGTAACCAAGTAAATAAATAAGTGTTGGATGTATTGTTGCGTTGATGAAAAAGAAGTAAATAAAGGCGGCGGATTTGAGAAAGATAGTTGCGTTGATAGATGCAATGAGTATGTGATGAATGGGTTGAGAAGATCTTCAGCTAGCGTTACTCGGGAGTGCGTCAGACTATGCGATCATGTTACAACCATGCACATCAAGTCATTTTCCAATGTAAATGCGATGCTCCTAAGGTTAGGACGCATGTGTTGAATGCAAAATGTCCATAGAGCTTATCCTTAAGTCTCCACTCTTGTGCTATGCGTTGATGCAAAATGTATGAAAGCAAGGTGACCACATACAATCATATCTTATCGCTAAAATGCATGCGATGCGTTAATAATAAATAGTGCTCATTCCTAAGCGCCTATCTCTCGTTTATGCATTCTAATTTGGTTCTTCCACTGACCTTCCAAAGTCTCGATCCTGTCCTTAGACTACCCTCCCGAGTATCTCTAATGAACGAATGAAGTATTCATAAACAAGAAAATTGCAAGAATGAAGATTCCCTCGTTATGCTAGCTAATTCCTTCTCAACCCATTCAAATAACATAGCTACTCATGCGTGAAAAACGGAGAGTAAACAGATATAGAGAACGAAATTCCATTCTTATAAATAAGTTGAGTACAAAATAACAGTGGAAAGTAAAGGTAGAGAGCCTGGTAGCAATTCCTTGCTGACCGAGGCTTTTTACACTAAATCTCTATTCTGAACTAAAGATGCTCCACTTCCATAGGCGTCAGCCCTCTCTCTGTCTTGTAGCTTCTGGTGCTTTCCCAAGCTTACCAGAACGATCTACCGACACACTTTTTCCTCGCATCCATCTTAAAATTAAAGAAACTATGGACAGAGGCGTGAACTTGTAAAGTGGTGAATTAATCGACTGCTTAACCCCTTCTTTGAAGAATGCACTTGATATTTATAGAGCTTCCATGGTGAAAGGCGACTTCTCTCTCCTGGTTGTACAGATGGGACAGCTTTAATTCCTGATTGATGCGCCGGATAATTCTCACCGATAAAGCTGAATGTACTTCGTGACCGTTATCGGCTGTTAACTTAATTTGGATCCAACTATCATCAGCTTTCTATCCCATCGCTCTTAATTATCTTTTCACCCGGATGCGCCCACCATGTTGCACTGACCAAGTTGCGGCGATCCTTCTTGGGCGAATGTTTGCGAGGAAGATCAACGCAAAGCCTTGCGGTGAAGTTACGATCAACTAATAAATTCCTATGATCGCAATCTTTGCATTGCATTAATGCATATTCTGCACAAAAATATAAAGATCACTGTTCTAATGCGTTAGACGCATGCAACCGCAATATTATTGAATTTTTGCTTAATGGACGCAATTTATCATATTTCATCAACGCAACCCAACATTGTTTAAGAACTTAGAACTATAATAACATGCATTTCTGTCCATTATCAAACACCACAACAAAACTGTGTTGCAGAAAAGAGAAATCGAACCTTGTTAGACATGGTCCGATCAATGATGAGTTATGCTCAGTTAGCTCAATCCTTTTGGAGGTATATAGTACAGATTTCAATATTTATTCTAAATATTGTTCCTTCAAAAAGTGTTTCAGAAATAACATATGAATTATGGAAAGGATTCAAAACTAGTTTATGTCATTTCTGTATCTGGGGTTGTCCAACACATGTGTTGGTACAAAATCCTAAGAAATTGGAAACACGTTTGAAATTATGCCTTTTTGTAGGATACCCCAAAAAAGGAGGATTGTTTTATGTTCCCCAAGAAGACAAAGTACTTGTATCTACAAACACTACATTCTTGGAAGAAGATCATTTACCTCGCAGTAAACTAATATTGCAAGAAATGACTAAAGATGCTACAGAAACATCAACAAGAGGTGTCGATCAATATGGTCCATCAATAACTGTTGTTGTCCCATCACGTCCATCCCAAGAGTTGAGGATGCCTCGATGTAGTGGGAGGGTTATTCAACAACCTGAACACTATATAGGTTTAACATAAACTCAAAACACCATACAGGATGATGGTTTAGAGGATCCATTAACCTTTAAAAAGGCAATGGAAGATGTTGACAGGGAACAGTGGATAAAAGCCATGGACGTTGAAATTGAGTGTATGTACTTCAACTCTGTCTGGGAACTTGTAGATCAACCACATGTGATTACACCTATAGGTTGCAAATGGATCTACAAGAGGAAACGAGACCAAACTGGTAAGGTACAAACCTATAAAGCCAAACTCGTGGCAAAAGGTTTTACCCAAAGAGAAGGAGTTGATTATGAAGAAACTTTTTCTTCTGTTGCCATGATAAAATATATAAGAATACTTCTTTCCATTACCACATATTATGACTATGAAATATGGCAAATGGATGTCAAGACAGCTTTTCTAAACAACTATCTTGATGAAAGTATTTTTATGTCTCAACCAGAAGGATTCAATACGTTCTAGGAATACAGATCTTTCGGAATCCAAAGAATAGAACTCTAGCACTATCTCAGACATCTTATATTGACAAAATGTTGTCAAAATATAATATGCAAAATTCCAAAAGAGGTATGTTACCTTGTAGACATGAAATTCATTTGTCAAAGGAACAGTGTCCTAAGACACCTCAAGATGTTGAGGAAATGACAAGAATTTCATACGCATTTGCAGTTGGGAGTTTGATATATGCAAGGTTATGTACACGCCCTGACATATGCTTTGTAGTTGGAATCGTCAGCAGGTTCCAATCCAATCCGGGACACAGTCATTGGACTGCAATCAAAAACATCCTCAAGTATCTAAGGAGAGCGAGGGACTATATGCTTGTGTATGGACCTAAGGATTTGATCCTTACAGGATACACTGATTTCCAGACTGACGAAAATTGCAGAAAACCTACTTCATGATCAATTTTCACTCTCAAAGAAGAAGCTATAGTTTGAAGAAGCATTAAGCAAAGTTGTATCGCTAACTCCACAATGGAAGTGGAATACGTGGCTACATGTGAATCTGCTAAAGAAGCAGTATAGCTATGCAAATTCTTGGCTGATTTGGAAGTAGTTCCAGATATGCACCTACTTATCACACTGTATTGCGACAATAGTGGTGTTGTTGAGGGAAAGTATTGAGAGAAAGTAGTCTGAAGACAACCATTGAGAGAAAGTAGTCTGAAGACAACCTTGTTGATCCATTTAAAAGGCCCTCCCAAAGAGAAAAGGAGTTGTTGAGACAAGGAGTCACAAACGTGGAAAACATATTGAGAGAAAGTATCATCTCATCAGACAGATCATACACTGAGGAGATATGATCGTCACAAAGATAACGTCTAAAGACAACCTTGTTGATCCATTTACAAAGGCCCTCTTGACTAAAGTGTTCAACAGCCACCTGGTTGGACTAGGACTCTGAGTAATGTAATCTATAGCAAGTGGCAGAATATCTATGGTATTTAAGATGCCCTAGTTTATTGTATTTTTCCTTTATGTTTCTCAACATTATATTGTATATATTTTTTCTCACTGGAGTTTTAGTCCAAGTGGGAGATTGTTGGGAATGTTCTAGAACTCACAGTTCGTGTTAAACATTCTATTTATCAATAAAATATTATTGAGTAATTTATTGAATAAAGTGGTTGATTTTTCATTCTATTATGAAAATCCAATAACATATCCATGGCTATAGTGTGAATACTTTAACTTTATGTGGTGACATAAACATGATCAAGTTAATAGTATATAGCCTAAATGGTCTAATAAGTATATGGATGAAATTGGGTGTCTCATCTTTGTGACACTATTGGATGCGGCGTCTCATCTTTGTAACACTATTGGATGCGGCCCATTTTTAGGTAGTACAAATGATGTGATTGATGACATGCAGAAATGCATGTCATCTTAGGCCTTTTACTTAGAATTATGAAGGTTGTTAGGTAGAATATACGGCAATTATGCGAAGAATTCACGAGAAAGTGAGCTTGCGTCGATCAGCATGTTGAATCTCATCTAACCCATTATTTTGCGTTAATTATGCGTTCAATGTTCTATTTTTGTAGCTAGTGCAAGAAATGGATGCAAAAGCAGAAGCTGGACCATCGCATAGACGACCGCATGCGGAGAAACACTCCATCGCAAGGCCGAACGCGTCGATCAACGCATGGATGATGCGGTAATCAGCCATATACGTCCATCGCATGGGAGTTGCGCTCGCCTAGCGATTATGGTCATTGTGTAGAGTTGCAGTATTAAGCGAATACAGTCATTGAATGATTGCAGCTATGCGATAACATATACTAATAGGAGCAACGCAAGATTGGTGGAATGAACACATCAACGCATCTACCTCGAGAAAAACCAAAAGATGATGCTGACATTTCACCTACCATGCCGTTAGTGGCAGAGGTTCAGAAAGGACTAACGTGCCGAATGTCAGACTCAGAGCGGTCCAATTAATGCTGTCGATGACCCAAGCTCTATAAATAGAAGTCGATGAGTAGAAATTCAAGTTATCCAGGGATTTTCCCCGCGATCCAGACAAAATGCGTGAGAAGACGCTGAGAGTTCTACACCTCCTTCATCCATTCTGAGTGACGAATGGAGCCTGTGACTGGAGCTAGATCTCGAGAGAGTCAGCTCTTCTGCCCATCCATGGCACCACCAGCAGCCTTGACGCACATCCACTGGAAGAAAGTCTTTGCTTCCAGCCGGTTATTCCGTTTCCCTTTCTTTTCTTATATTGTATTGTATGAAATTTTGTGATTAAGGAATTAATAGAATTTGTTTTCAATGATTTCTCTATTCCTTCGACTCCATCTCCATCTTCTTTGCTTAGCATAGATACTTTCATTGCAACACTTAGTGGGATTGCTTGGGAATCACATGCTTAGTCATGTGGATTAGGGATATGAAGCATGTAGCAACCCACCGAGAGGTGTGCATTGCGCGAGTGTGTAGGTAATCTTATTTGCTTAGTGTGAAGCTACTGCAACGCCTGCCTATAGGCTAACGCATTGCTTGTCTATATGTAAAGTCAGCAACAACCAACTGCCCGGGAGGGTAAGTGGTTGGTCGTATTAAGCAATGTATGCATTGTTCACTAGGGATAGTAACAATCTTAGGTCAACAAAGTTCATGCAGTTACCTTGTCCTATGAGCGCATCATTCATCATTTAGGCATACTTGGGAAAGTAGTCTAAAACCCAAATCTAAAAATCAGAAGAGCGGATTGGAACGCATAGCAAGAATGGGGACCTTAGTGATAAGCTATGTTTGCTTCACATAGCGTATGCACCCTACAGAATGGATTTGCATGCATCCAGGAAGTAGGATAAGGGGTTATGCGATAGCCATACTCATGCGACGAGAGCTAGTGAGTTGGTTATGGAGATCTAGGAAGGCATAGGCTTCTCGGCAATATCGCAGATACACCGCATATGTTCTACAGTTAGGTTCACGTGTGTGTAGCATGATTGCATGGTTTGCATTGACTAAGGTTGCCCTTGCGGTCACTCTTAAGGGTTGCAATGAAATCATCTCCACATTTTATCTATTGTCCCATACATTATTTCATGTCAAGTGTTGTCGTATCTCTACCTCTCATGCATATTCTCATTGCATTGTCTGTTAGATAAGAGTAGGAGTAGGATTAGTTTAGCAACCTCTCTTCCATTCTTTTATTTAAACCGCTACATGCACATTACCGCATACATATAGCTATAAGTCCCTGTGTTCGACCTCAGATTACGCAAGAAATTTGCATTCGCATTATACTTGGCGTGAGTGCAAGAAAACTTATGACAGGACGCATGACCATCGACGCATGACTATCAACGCATATCTTAAGAACATGCATCGCATACCGTGTCCAAGGAATTTTAGTTGTGAAATAATTTGACTTCTAATTTTCAGTCATCAAGTTTTTGGCATCGTTGTCAGGGACTTGACAGCTAAATGTTTGTTAAAGTTTTGTGTCTCTGCAAGCAAACTTTTTATCTTTGGAGTATTGCAACTTGTGCGACAAGGTTGCAAACAATATTGAAGTGTAGGCGATGCGCTGAAAGCCAGTATTGTCCCCAAGGTAGAAGGGAAATCAGTCGCAAAAGAGCAAAGGTAATTCTAAGAACATGGTGGCCAACATGCGCCCAACAATTGTCGGAAGTTCCAATTGTCAAGGCAACTTGACCTTGCAGTTGAGATTCATCTCCTGCATGGAAGACTCCTTGCGGTGACAACACTCCTACTTTTCCAGGGACGTCTTCTACTCTATCTTTACTTTGCTTTCTTAGTTTAGGTTATTTTTATTTTTATTATTATTATCGATATATGGCTGCTTCCTTGGGTGTGGTACGTTTTCTCTTATAGGTGCAACAATAAGTCTCCTCAGTTCGTAGTTCAAGGGAAGAATTCCTTTCATCCTCCAACGCATGGCTTCAATTGCATGAATTCCAATGCATGAGCGCATGCATTATTTCACCTAAGGTCTTTTCCTGTTATCTTATATGCATTATCCTTTTGAAATTCTTTCTTTCCCGATTGCATTGTTTTGCGATATTTCTATGATGGTACGTATAATTCGCCGCATCTTCTAACTAATCAAAGAAAGGCATTCTTTACTTTTATTAGCTTCTTCAAATTTTGAAATTCTTAAGTTTGATTTTGTGCAAACCTTTGTTCAAACATTTATTACCGCATTCTTGTAATTTTGTTTTTAGCTTTGTGGTAAAAACGCTGCCAACCTCTAAGTATGGGGGTGGCAGCGGTCTTAGCGAATTGCGATCATTTGAAAAAAAAAAAAAGTGAACCGAGCTTTTGAGAATAATAACTCCACTGTCAACGCAATGAGAAAACCCTTGTTGATAAGAGTTAAGTTGTGAAAGGCGCTTGTCGTAGTTAGATGTCCGCATGACACGCGTGGGGACAAGCCAAAACAAAAGCAAGTCACCAAGATCAACGCATTAGTGCAACTCCTCTGTCAGGCGCAAGCCAAATCAAACGAGACAAGAGTTGAGTTGAACATGGAACGCAACCGAAGTTGGATGCTCGCATGACACACGTGGGGGTAAGCCAAAACGAAGGACGTAACCAGGTTCAATGCCGCATTTGAATAAGCCATCGCAAATTTTGAAGCATTTTGAATGAACGCATTCTCAAAAGCTAAACACAAAGTTGCGGTGAATGAGTAAAAATTTTTTGAGCAAAGGCTTGCCGGATTTAAACTTAGAAAATATCTTTTTGGGGAAGCACCCTAAATCGAGGAGAGCATTGCGGTGATGGTCAGAGGTATGTGTAAATTATATTCTGAGAAGCTGGTCATCACAAAGGAAAGCATGAGAGTGAGTTAGAATTTCTTAAGTATAATGCATGCTTGAGGACAAGCATGATTTTAAGTTTGGAAGTGTGATGACATGCAAAAATGCATGTCATCTTAGGCCTTTTACTTAGAATTATGAAGATTGTTAGGAAGTACGTAGCAATTATGCGAGGAATTCACGAGAAAGTGAGCTTGCGTCGATCAGCATGTTGAATCTTAGCTATCCCATTATTTTGTGTTAATAATGCATTCAATGTTCTATTTTTGTAACTAATACAGGAAATGGACACAAACGCGGAAACCAGACCACCGCATAAACGACCGCATGCGGAGAAACACTCCATTGCAAGGCCACGTGTCGATCAACATATGGATGATGCGGTAATCAGTCGTATGCGTCCATTGCATGAGAGTTGTGCTCGCCTAGCAATTGCGGCCATCATGTAGAGTTGTGGTATTAAGTGAATGCGATCATTGAATACTTAGTCATGTGGATTAGGGAATCACTTATCTTCTTTTCTTAGCATCTTTACTTTCATTGCAACACTTAGTGGGATTGCTTGGGAATCGCATACTTAGTCATGTGGATTAGGGATACGAAGCATGTAGCAACCTACCGAGAGATGTGCGTTGCGCGAGTGTGTGAGTAATCTTATTTGCTTAGTGTGAAGCTACTGCAACGCTTGTCTATAGGCTAACGCATTGTTTGTCTATAAGTAAAGTCAGCAACAACCAACTGCCCGGGAGGGTAAGTGGTTGGTCGCATTAAGCAATGTATGCATTGTTCACTAAGGATAGTAACAATCTTAGGTCAACAAAGTTCATGTGGTTACCTTGTCCTATGAGTACATCATTCATCATTTAGGCATACTTGGGAGAGTAGTCTAAAACCCAAATCTAAGACTCAGAAGAGCAGATTTGAACGCATAGACAAGAATGAGGACCTTAGAGATAAGCTCTATTTGCTTCACACAGCATATGCACCCTATAGATTGGAGGTCTAGGCAGGCATAAGCTTCTTGGCAATATCGTAGATACACCTCATACGTTCTAGAGTTAGGTTCACGTGTGTGTAGCATGATTGCATGGTTTGTGTTGACTAAGGTTGTGCTTGCGGTCACTCTTAAGGGTTGCAATGAAATCATCTTCGCATTTTATCTATTTTCCCATACATTCATTTCATGTCAAGTGTTGTCGTATCTCTACCTCTCATGCATATTCACATTGCGTTGTCTGTTAGATAGGAGTAGGAGTAGGATTAGTTTAGCAACCTCCCTTCCATTCTTTTATTTAAATCGTTGCATGCACATTACCGTATACATATAGCTACAAGTCCCTGTGTTTGACCTCGGATTACCCGAGAAACTTGCATTTGCATTATACTTGGCATGAGTGAAAGAAAACTTGTGACAGGACGCATGACCATCGACGCATGACTATCAACGCATATCTTATGAACATGCATCGCATACCACGTCCAAGGGATTTTAGTTGTGGAATAATTTGACTTCTAATTTTCAGTCATCAGTGATCCATAGATCATTTAAGTAGAGACATGTAAGTGGGAGCATCCTATGCAATGAGTTTGCATAGAGACTGGACCACGAAAATAGTCACTTTTCTCTATAACGACCGTTTACTAGTAAAACTAACTATTTCATTATTAAGTAACCTAGGTTAACTCGATCTTAATCCTGAGCTAACTATGAACTCCTGTTTGTTTGGGATTATCCTTTGATCGACATATGTGAGAGTAGTCCAACGGCACTGCTCAATAAGCCTTCCATTTTGGGCATAAGACTGGATGAATCGTTGGAGACATAGTCCTGCAAGATGGAATTCACTCCTACCCGATTTAGGGTTAGCAGATAGGTTGTTCTCTTAAGTACTGATTCCAAGTCTTGAACAATTGGGGTCTCGCCTTCTCATGATAGAGAAAGGACTTGATTCATAGGTATTATGAATCAACATTGTTCATTAGAGGGTCAGTAGGAACTTAAGGAATGAGATGTATTCACAGGGATAAAACAGTGATCTTAACCCAGCTGTGATTACGAACAACCTGTGAAGGATTGACTTACTGATTATGGTGTTATCAAGTAGACATAATATATCTACAGTGAGAGAGGTTCAACTATGGCTTTAGTGGAGTGACCCATTAGTTAACAAATGGGGTTTATTTCGGTATGATGAGCTTAGCCAATTAATTAGAGTAGCATGATAAGTTAATTTGAAACATTCAAATTAGAATTAAACTGAATAGGAGAATTTATATTTAAATATGATTTAAATATATGAAGGTGGATTTGTGTAAAAAAATAATTTAATATTTGATATTAAATTAATTAGAATTAATTAGAATTATTTAAATAATTATTTATTAATTTTATTATACAATTACATTATGAAATTAATTTTAAAAAATTAATGATATTTTCAATTTTAAAATCATATTGGTTTTTTGAAATCATTTGATTTTTCTGAAAATTGAAAAATTTACACAAAATGGAAATTTGGATTTCCCCATTACCATCTTCAACTAGCTCACACAAAACCCATTTACATTTTGCTTCATTAACTTCAAGCATGAGCTACATCTCATGCATCCATCTTCTTTGCATGATAATCTACAATAAATAAAGAAGATTGAAGTGGAATTGAGGGATGCATTCAAAGAGTTTTTTCAGAAAAATTCGAGATGAAGAATTGTTCTTCAAAGTGGGTTGTAGCAGTGACCTTCACTCCAAGATTCCCATTGTTCAAGTTGTTCTTGAGTCCTACAACTCATTCTAAAGCTCCAAGAGAATAGTGGGGAAGATCTTGAGGTGGTTAACAGTAAGTTTTAGAGAAGACAACAACTGAGAATCAAGATCTTGAAGAGTGCTACAAAGGTTATGACTTCAAACCCTCTTATGTTAGATGAGTATACTTTAGTTTCTGCCAAAATTAATGAATTAGAGTGCTTATTGATCCTTGTTACTTCTGCTGCATGTTGATATATTCTTACAAGTAGGAGGTCAATCCTAAGAGAACCTCTATTAGTTGGCCAAAAATTAACCTTTGAATTAAAAAAGATAGCAAATTGGGGGGGGGCGGGGGGCGGGGGGAGAGGAGGGTGTTGTTTGTCAAGAAACTAAAAGGACTAACTAAAATGAAGATGAAGACAATTCGTAACTCAGTCTTACTTTTTTCTAGAAGAGAATTGATAGAAAAAGATTTTGGAAAATCTTGTTACTAGGTTCAATCCTATCATTGTTCTTGAACAATTACTTGAAAACTCAACATCCCATAATTCAATAAGGAAAGACCTTTAAAGACCCATATAGCCAATTAAACATGAATCACATCAATTGGTCCTAATCTAAGTAAAAAAACACTTCCATATAGCATTTATCATGTTCTTTTCTTAGATTGCTTTAAAGATATGGGTTATCATAATCAATGACATTCAAGAAACACATTAGAATAAATTTCAAAAATGGTTGAATGAATGTTCTAAATTAAGAATTCAAGAGTTAAATTCGGAAAAAGCCCTAAGTAATACAAGAAAACATAATTTTGTAACCTATCTCACCATTATGCAATAGTGCAAAGCAAAAATTACATTCAAGAATTTAATGGAATGAAAATGTCAATTATCCTCCATTAATTTCTATTCAAATTTAGCCCAAGAATATTCAAGAATGTAGAATGTTCAAGAAATATACAAAAAGAACTCAAGAATTTAAACCTAGAATTAAGATTTCCCAAGAAATACAATTACCTTGCCATTGAGTTGAGAGATCTTGAAAGAAATCCTTGAAGATGTGATGAAATCCATGAATCAATTCAGTAGGGAATTGTCAATTTTACAAGAAATCCCCTCAAGATAAGAACAAATTGGTTAGATTCTCTCTAATATCGATCTAAGCTCCTTCTATAAAAAAAATGAATTTTCTCGTTCTTCTTGCTGAAAATAAAAGAACAGTTTTTATATCGCAGGTGTAGCATCACGACGCTAAGGCTAGCGTTGTAACGCTAAATCATAAAAAAGCCAAGAAGTTTTGGGCGAGGGTCTTGATGCTGAGTTGACGCTGGGTTGCGCAAGATGCACGTGCATGGACGATTTCGTCAATCTTCGGAGCATTGCGACTTTGGGTGAAGAGTTGCGACGCTGCCCTATTTTGCAGCAAACTGATGCATTCTGTTCTTCAGCATCGAGTTAGCGTCAGGCTTAGTTGTGTGAGGAGCGTTGCGACGCTCCAAGTATTGTTGAAGTATGTTGAATTGTTCCTCTTAAGGGGCAAAGTAGTAATTTGACTAGGCTCTTCTTCTTAAGTCATTATTTTGCGTTTGGCTCAATTTACTCCAAATTCTTCGAAATAACTCCATTTGTTTCAAGAACGGAATTTACCTATAAAATAGACATTTTTAGCAAAGAATTGAAGTAAAATTGAGGAAATTAGTTTTAATAAGATAGCTCTTTACACGACCTATAAATGATGGTGTTAGGAGGGCAACTGAAACTTTCATTACTTGCCATTTATTATAGCATTGATAATATTCTCAACATAAAAACATAGTAAATGTCACAAGGTCCCACACATATTCATATCAGCCACATACAATTGTCATCATGCTCTCAAAATTTTCTTTACATACATAACATATCATGTTCTAAAAGTGATTCATTCATAATCAAACATTGTCATATTAATTATGTTGTCTGGCTCAAAGGCGATTCCAGTAGTAAGATTACTTACCTCAGATTGCAAGCAAAATATTAAAACTCATGTAAGTAAAGTAAGCCTCCTAACTTTTCCCAAGCTTCAAATTAGATCCTATGACATAAAGCAAAAATTCCAATTTTAACCACAAAACCCAATTTCAACCATAAAACTATTTTAGAAACCTAATTTCATTCACCAAATTATCTAAATATTGCCAAACTAAATCAAATAGTTCCAATTATTCTTACCCAAAGTGTGGTTAGATTCAAACCCACTTTAAAGCCTCGACACCAATGCAACACAAAAGATAACCCACCATAAACAACCTTCAAATCCCATGGACAGTAGCCTCAACGGTATCCCAAACTCAAATCTAAAACCAAAATAATACAGGTAAAACAAGCTTCAATCCAAACTTAATGGGTCTTGAAACTTTTACACCAAGAACTTCATAAAAAAAACCCCATGAAACTCACCACAAGAAACCCATTCTTACCTGAATCTCAAAATTCCAGCGATAACAAAGGTAGTGGCAGCGACGGTGATGTTGGATCGACGGTGGCGAGCTACGGTGGAGTCCAAATGGCAGCGTCTAGTCGGAGCCACACTTGGCTAAAAGGGAAACGATTGAGAGAAAGAGAACGGTGCATGAATTTAAATATCCAAAACAATGGGCCCTAACTGTTCGATTTGGTGTCTTAAATCTCATACATCTTGTAGTTTGTAAAAATAAATTATATATTTAATAAAATAAGAGGTACTTTATTGACATTTAGACAACATTTAGACTGCATTAATTCAATCCAATAACCTAAGATTCAAGGTTATTTTATATAACTTAAAACATGTATGTTGTTGACATACAGGTGGATCATATTTAAGTAATAACCTAAATGGTTTGTAGTAGATGAAAAAGGTTGGATACCTTATCCTCATTACGAATACGGTCGGCTTAGTAGTTGTTACAATTTTTGTAAAGTGCTACAAATAATCTAATCATGATCATTTATATGGATACATGTGAGCGGAAGTATTCTATACAAAGAGTCTCTTTATATAACATCGTTTCTAAAAGAGACTTACATTTCACAGGATGATCATAGGTAACTTGACCTTAATCCTGAGTGAGTTATGTCAATGGACACAAAAATATATCTGCAGTGCGGAGAATGCAGCTATCAGTCTTTGTGGAATGACCAATAGTTAATGAATATTTATTAATTTAATTAAAATTTTAATTAATTAATCTCATATCATTGGAGCTTCTAATCTATAGGTCGATAAAGTTCCTTATTAGCTCACTAAAGATAGTAATAAGGAATGATTTGAATTGTTCAAATTACTTGAAAGGAATTTTATATTAATATGATTAATATATAATCTATTATAATATATTATAAAATATGGTTAATTATAGATATGATCTATAATCCAAATTATATAAGAGAGATATATTTGAATTAGATTTGAATATTAAATTCATATGAATTAGATTCATATAGAATTATAATGTTACAGAGATGTATGCATATCAATATGTGATACTTATATGTTAATTAATTAACTCTATATTAAATTGGATTTATATATAGTTATTTAATTTTTATGCCAATAATTAAATAATGGTTATTTAGTTAATTAACTAAAAATGGGGAAAAGAAAATACTCGGAGAAAGGGTTACCCTTCTCTCTATAAATATATAATTATAGCCCTTTTTAGGGCAAGATTTTCATTTGGTGAAAAAAACCCTAGCCTTCACTCCAAACTTCTCTCTACTCTCTCAAGAAAATTCGCTCATGTTGGATTATATGTCCTGAAACTCTCAGTTTGTAAACTTTAAACATATTCCTATTTACAATAAAGATGTTATTAAGATTATTTCAATAAAGTTGTTATTGAATATATAAATTGCATTCATAGATTCCTAGATCCAATAAACTAACGAACTCATGGCTATAACATGGATACTTAAAATTTTTGTAGAGACATAAAAGAGGATCAAATTTAAGTTAGCCAAAATGGTTTATAAGTATATGGATAGGGTTGGGTACCTTATCTTAGGGACACTATGAATGTGGCCCGCTTTGTATATTGATACAAACGAAGTGATTCCAAAACCGTTCATGTAAAAACTGTGAATGGGGGCATCTGTGCAAAAGATGTTTGCGTAAGACCAAGCACGAAATAGTCACTTTTCTTTATAACGACCTTCACTATTAAAGCTAACTATTTCGATCACCTAAGGGAACTTGATCTTAATACTAAGCTAATTATGAACTCCTATTTATTCGGGATTATCCTTTAATCTGCATGGATGAGAGTGGCTCAACATCATCGCTCAATAAGCCTCTCATTTTAGGGGTAAGACCGAATAGATAGTTGGAGACTTAGTCTTGCAAGACGAAATTCACTCCTACCCGTTTTGAGGTTAGCAGATAGGTTGTTCCCTTAAGTACTTACTCTAGGTCTTGAACAAAGACGCCCCGCCATCTCTATGGCTGAAAGGGACTCAGTTTATTGGTAAGATCATAAACCAATTGTTCAATAGAGGATAAGTGGAAACTTAAGGAGTAAGATATATTACAAGGGTAAAACAGTATTTTTGACCTACCTATAGATATGAACAACCTATGAATGATTGACTTACTGATTATAGTTGAATCAAATAGACAAAAATATATCTATAGTGAAAAGAGTGCAACTATTGAGCTATAGTGGAGTGCCTCGATAGTTAACAAATATTGATTAATTCGGTTTAAAGAGTTTAACCAATTAATCTGAAATCATTGGAGCTCATGATCAGTAGGTCCATTAGATCCCTTTATTATCTTGTAAAAGGATAAAAACCTTAGAATAGTGTGTTTAGAGTATTTGGAGTGTTCGAATTCGGTTTAGGATTTGGATTATTATATTTGATATAACTAATGTTTAATTAACGAATTAAAAAATTTTGGAGAGATGAAAATATTTAAATATGATTTAAATATTAGATATATGAATAAGGATTCGTGTTTGGATTAGGTCTTTTATTAATTTAAAATTTGATACTAAATTAATTATTAAATTAATCGTTAAATGAATTAATTAAATTTGTTTAATTAATTATTTGTTTAAAATAAAGTATTTTAAATAAATTTGAATTTGAAAATTTAAATTCAGAAATTATTTTAAATAAACGTCCTAAGCATGTTATTCTAGACAAAAAGGGAAGAAAAGAGACTTACCCTTGAAGACTCCTCTTTTCGGTGTTTCCTCTCCAAGTCACAAATGACACGATTTCTTCCCACAAACTCAACGTATAGAAAATCTTCTCTGGAACAAGACAGTACAAAGATCGACCTTCTTTCGCCACCACCACTCGGAGCCTTCCTTGGCTATTTTCAAGGTAAGAACCAAGACGTAGTTGTCGGATCGTCTATTGAATTTTGGTAAGGGAATTCAAAGTCTTTGAGAGAGAGCTTTTGAGATGAAGAAGAATTCAGAGAACCCATTTCTCTTTGAATAACACATATATTTCTTCTCCAAACTTTGTGTGTTTCATGTTGTAAGAGGATGAGGGGAATTATTCAAAAATAACTCCCCTCATCACGTAGAGTAACTCCCATTTAATTATAATAAAATTAATATAATTAAATCAAATTATATATTATATCGCATATAATATAACCTATAGTCTATATTATACAATCTATAATATAATCTAACTTTACATCCTCTCACATTATCGATTATTTTAATATGAATCATATTCATTTTAATTTTATTCTATAGTTTTAATATGAATCTCATTCATATGATTGATATTTGAATCATATTCAGATTTTTATCTCTCTCATCAAACTTTGTATTATAATGTATTGATATACATTATATTACTTCCATCTCATACAATCAGTTCCTTTAATTAATTTGAACAATTCAAATTAATCCAAAGTTAATTGATTCTTATTTAACCCTTATTAAGCTAGCAAGGAGACTTTATGGACCTACAGATTAGAAGCTCCAATGATAAAAGATTAATTAATTAAACTCTTTAATTAAATAATCAGCATTCATTAACTCCCGGTCACTCCACTAAAGACTAACAGTTGCACTCTTCGCACTGTAGATATATTTCTATTCTCATGGATATAACCACTCAACAGCAAGTTGACCCTCCACAAATTGCTCATAACTACAACTAAGTCAAATTACCATTTTACCCCTATAGTTACATCTAACTCCTTAAGTACCACTGATCCCTCTAATGAATAATTAGTTATAGCCCAACTATAACTAGTCTCCCTCTTGCTAGTGAGATGGCGAGGGCCCTCATTATTCAAGACCTGGAATTTGTCCTTAAGGGAGCAATTCATCTACTTTCCCTATGACCGGGAAGGAGTAAATTTCATCTTGTGTAGTTGTATTTCCAACTCCTAACTAGAACAAATCCTGAAATGGTAGGCATATTAAGTCGATGAACCTGGCTACTCTCATCTAAACAAATCAAAAGATTGCCCTAAAAAGTAGGAGTCCACAAGTCATTCAGGATTAGTGGTAAATGTAGTAAAATGTAAGTCTTTTCAAGTAACAATGTTATAAAGAAAGATTAATCTTTCTTTTGGTTCGGTCTTACACAAACTCTTTGTATAAGATACCTCCACTTACATGTCCCCACATGAATGGTTAGTATCAAATCATTTGTAATACTTTACAACTATTATAACAATTAAAAGTGGGTCGTATCCGTAACGTTACTAGGATAAGATACCCAAACTCATCCATATGCCACGGACCATTTAGTTTATTACTTAAACACGATCCACTTGTATGTCAACCGCATACATGTTTAAGTTACATTAAATAACCTTGGATCTTATTTATTGGATTGAGTTATACAATTATAAATGTCAAATAAAATAACTCCTTATTTTATTACATAAATGAATTTCGTTTAATACATTAAAAACCATGAGATTTAAAGCACAATCCGCAATAGTCAAATCCTTCTTTGACCCATCAGATGAAATTTATAGATACCATTAAGAACTTCTACTACTAGGTAGTTTTAGTAACAATATTGGGTTGATTGGATGATATGACTGCATTGTGTCCTTGACCAGGTCAGTGTAAGTTTCACAGCTTTTTAACCTTTGTTGGTTTTACAGTCTTCAGTCATTCTTCAACTCTGACTTTGACTAGGGTTTTTAGAGGTATGGATTTCGACCTATAAATTGATGAAGAATCATCAAGGATTGTCCCAATTCCCATTTTTCATTAAATGTAAGTTTTTACAGTAAATAAAGAACAAGATATGCATTTACATAAATTATAACATGCTTTAACAAAAAAAATAAAAATAAAAACTTAGGGTTTTAGAATCCCTCGAACAAAATACGAACATAAACACAATGGTTTCCTCGGTATTCTCAAGAAAAGAACCCAGGAGTGCTAAGCTCTAGCTATTTTGGAATGAGGGAAAATAGATGAGTGGAGAGGAGAAAGTTTGTAGATCGTTCACTAACAACCCAAAACTTGCAGAACTCTTTCTATATTTTTCACACTAAAAAATGATGAAGATCAAGTAAGTCATTGAAGGAGACGCTCTCCTATCTATAATTAAAAAGTTCCATGCATTCATTTACATGGGTGGAGAGAAAATAGGGGAAGGGAGTTGTACCTCCCTCCCTCATTCAAAAAAAATAATTAATATATATATAAATATGATAATTAACTTATCATATGATATATATTAAATTATATGTTATATATGATATAACATATAATCTATAGTTTTAATATTGTATCATATACAATACAACCTATAGTTTCTTTTCTCCCTTATATGGCATTTAATATAACTCACATTTATATTAAATTTAATAATTATGAATCGATTCATATTAATAATATTTGAAACATATTCAAATATTTATTTCCTCTCACTAAAGCTATAATGTATCAAATACATTATAATAATTATGTCACATATAATTAAAATAACTTAATTATATCATATATAATTAAATCCCTCTATTAATTTGAACAATTCAAATAAATCCAAAAACTGATTCTCATTTAATTCTATTGATCTACCAAGGGGTCCTCATGGACCTGTAGTTTGAAGCTCCAATAGTACATGAATAATTAATCAAACTCTTTAATTAAATTATTCACCATCCGTTAACCATCGGGCACTCTACCAAAGACTGATAGTTGCACTCTTCACACTACAGATATATTTATGTATCCATTGAATATAACCAATCAACAGTACAATGACCCTTCACAAATTTCTTGTAAGTACAACTAGGAAAAAATTATCGTTTTACCCCTGTAGTTACATCTAACTCCTTGAGTACCACTGATTCCTCTAATGAACAATAGATCATAGTCTAACTATGACTAAACTCCTCTCGGGCCAGTAGAGGGTGTGGTGCCACATTGTTCAAACCCCTGAATCAGCCCTTAAGGGACCAATTTATCTACTTACCTGACCTTGGGAAGGAGTGACTTCCTTCTTATGTAGCTGGGTTCCCAACTCCCCAATCAGAAGAATCCTCAAAACGGTAGGCTTGTTGAGTCAGTGATCTGGCCACTCTCACCCATACAAAAGGACCATCTCCATAGGCAGGAGTTCACAATTCACTCAGGATTCAGGTCAAGTTACCAACTTGGTGAAATGTAAGTCTCTATTATGAACGGTGTTATACAATGAGACTAAACATTTCGTAGTCTGATCTTATACAAACTCCTTTGTATAGAATATTCCCGCTCACATGTCTATACATGAATGATTAGGATTAGATCATTTGTAGTACTTTACAATAATTGTAACACCTACAAAACGGGTCATACTCGTAATGTTACCAGGATAAGGTACCCAACCTTATCCATCTACTACGGACCTATCACTTAAGCATGATCCACCCATATGTCTCTACATACATGTTTAAGTACAAGATAACCTTGGATGTTCGTTTATTGGTTTGTGGTTAATGAAACTAAAATATGAATAAAATATCATACATTTTATTAAATAGACAATGAGTTTGAATAAAATATCATATATTTTATTAAATAAACAATAAGTTTGTTCAATACATTTACAAAATATAGGACCCTATGAGATTTAGAGCATCAACCCCAACAATCTCCCATTTGATCTAAAGCTAGTGGAGTGTACAATATAGTCAAAATATAAAGTACACAAATAATAAACTAGGGCATAACACGTGCCCAGTAAAAATCTCCCACTTGCCCTAGTCTAGACGTGGCCAATCCCATAGACACATACTCTACGGGTAACCCTTAAACACCTTAACCGTGAGGGCTTTTGTAAATGGATCGGCAACGTTGTGCTCCAAATCCATATGTGTGACAATCACGTCTCCTCAATGCACAATCTCTCGGATGAGATTCTATATGCTTCACGCACTTGTGACCCCTAGGATCTCAGGAATTAGCCAAAACACCACTATTATCAAAAAAAAGTTTGATAAGCCGCTACATACTCAGGGATCTCAGGACATGTTTGGAACAACTTCCAGATCAATCAAGAATTTCCTGAGCCAAACAGCTTCGTAAGCCACTACATACTCAGCTTTCATAGCGGAGTCAGTGATGCACCCTTGGTTGGTGCTTCTTCATACTATTGCCCCTCCATTAAGAGTGAACACTAATCCTGATGTGGATTTCTTAGAATCTTTATAAGTCTGAAAATTAGAGTTTATGTATCCCATAAGGGTCAAATCCTTAGAACTATACATGATCATGTAGTCTCTCGTTCTTCGTAAATACTTGAGGATGTTTTTAATGGCGGTCAAGTGATCTAATCTTGGATTAGATTGATATCTACTGACTATCCCCACTGCATAGTAGATCTCAGGTCTCGTACATAACATTGCATACATCATGCTATCAATAGCCAAAGCATAGGGGATCCGTCTCATTTCCTCACCTCTTAAGGTATCTTAGGACACCGTTCCTTAGACAATATCACTCCATGCCTAAAAGCCAATAAACCCCTCTTGGAGTTCTACATCAAATATTTGACAAGCATCTTGTCAATATACGATGCTTGAGACAGCGCTAGCATTTTATTCTTTCGATCTCTAAAGATCTGAATACCCAGAACAAAATGAGCCTTTCCCAAATCTTTCATTTAGAATTGGGTCGCTAACCAATTCTTAACTTTAGTCAGTAAACCTACATCATTTCCAATGAGTAGGATATCATCTACATATAACACTAGAAAACCACTGAATTGTTGATGATCTTCTTGTATACACAAGGCTCATCGATGTTTTGATCAAAGCCATAAGTTCTGATTGTAGTATCAAACTTTATGTTCCAAGATCGAGAAGCTTGCTTTAATCCATAAATTGACCGATTAAGCTTGCAAACCTTTTGCTCTTGCGCTTGGGTTATGAATCATTGAGGTTGCTCTATGTAAATGATCTTCTCAGGATTCTCATTCAGAAAGGCAGTCTTTACATCCATTTTCCAAATCTCATAGTCATAATATGAAGCAATGGACAGAAGTATTGTGATAGATTTAAGCAAGGCAACAAGTGAAAAGTCTCCTCATAGTCAACTCCCTTTACTTGGGTATAACCCTTTGTCACTAATCTAGCCTTGAAGGTTTCCACCTTCCCATCAGCACCCTATTTCCTCTTGTAGATCCATTTACAACCTATAGGTTTAACCCCATCAGGTTGATCTACAAGATCCCATACGAAATTGAAGTACATAGAGTCCATTTTGAGCTTCATCGCTTTAATCCATTCATCTTTGTCAATATCCTCCATTGCCTTCTTGTAAGATAATGGATCATCAACTTCACCATCAGCTACCATAGTCAGGATTTCTGTTAAACCCATGTAGTAAACAGGTGGGTTCGCAACCCTCACACTACGTCGAGGTTCCCTCAACACTTAAGGTAGATTTGACTTACTAGATGATCCTACTTCAACAACTCTTGTTGAGGTACTAGGTTCTTCAACAACTCTTGTTAAAGATTCAGTAGATTCTATGGAAATTTCATTCAACACAATCTTACTTCTGGGCTTTTGCTCCCTTATGTGGTCTTCTTCAAGAAAAGTAACATTTGTAAATACAAATACTTTTTTTTTCTCTAGGATCAAAGAAGTAACCACCTCTTGTCCCCTTGGGGTAGCCTACAAAGAAGTACAATTTTGAACGTGGTTCCAATTTCTTAGGATTAGCCTCAAGCACATGTGTTGGGCAACCCTAAATTCTGAAATGATGTAAACTAGCTTTACAACCATTCCATAACTCCAAAGGTGTTCTAATAACACTCTTGAATGGAACGCAGCTCAAGCTATACGTTGTAGTTTCTACTGCATAACCCCAAAACGAGTCAGGTAAGGAAGCGTAACTCTGAAGGAAATTTTTGAAAAACATCCTTTTAGTGGAAGCAAGATCATCCGAATTTCCATTTTTCATTGAATATAAGTTTTACAGTAAAACAAGAACAAGGTATGCATTTACATAAATTATAGCATGCTTAAAAAAAATACTTAGGGCTTCATAAACACTTACCATTGAAGAACCCTTTCTTCAAGAACTCCCTCAAACAAAATACGAATGGGACTCCTTCTCCACGCGGACACCACCACTTAAAAACCCTCTGTATTCTCCTGGGATAAAGAATTCAAGCAAGAGTTGTGGGTTTTGCTTGAATCGTTGGAAGATGGAAGGAGATGGAGAGGAGGAGAGGGAAGAGAAGAACTTTTCTTCTTTGTAAACTTTTTCTCAAAGAGAACTCTTCTCAGAGAGAATTGAGGAATAGGATCAAAATCTCTAATCACCATCATTATCATCCCACGTAAATTAACTGAGAGAATGAGGGGAAGGAGTTGTAACTCCATCCCTTTAATCAATTTCAATTAAATTAATAACAGTAATATATATATATAATAACTACTTTATTATATATATATATATATATATGTTATATCAAGTATAACATATAACCTATAGATTTTATTTTCTCTCAACAATACATGGCATTTAATATAAATCACATTTATATTAAATTCACTTATATGAATCCCATCCATATAATTGATATTTGGATCATATCCAAATATTTAATTCCTCTCAATATAAATCATATTTATATTAAATTTAATTACATGAATCTCATTCATAAAATTAATATTTGAATCATATTCAAATTCCTCTCATATTATCTTAAATTATAATGTATCAAATACATTATATTAAGTATATCACATATACAATCAATTTAATTTATTATATCATATATAATTAATTCCCTCAGTTAATTTGAACACTTATCATTAATCTAAAATTAATTCTTAATTAAATCCCTATTGAGCTACAAAGGAAACCTTATGGACCTGTAGATTGAAGCTCCAACGGTACTCAGATAACTGATTAAACTCTTTAATTAAATTACCCAACATCTGTTAACTGCCAGTCACTCCATTAAAGACCGACAGTTGCACTCTTCACACGACAGATAAATTTATGTGTCCATTGGATATAACCAATCAACATTGCGATGACCCTTCACAAATTGCTCGTAAGTACTGTTGGGCCAAAAATACAGTTTTTCCCCTGTAGTTACATCTAACTTCTTAAGTATCACTCATCCCTCTAATGAACAATAAGTCATAGTCCAACTATGACTATGTCCCTCTCAGGCCAGGAGAGGGTGTGGCCACTATGTTCAAGACCCAAAATCAACACTTAATGTAGTAATTTATCTACTTGCCCCCACATCAGGGAATGAGTGAATTTTTTCTTGTGTAGTTGTGTTCCTAGCTCCCCAGTCAAACGAATCCCTAAAATGGTAGGCTTGTTGAGTTGGCAATCTGGCCACTCTCACCCATACAAATCAAAAGACCACCTCTAGGAGCAGGAGTTCACAACTCATTCAGGATTCAGGTCAATGTCACATATGGTCATCCTAGTGAAATGTAAGTCACTATTATTAACGGCGTTATATAAAGAGACTAATCATTTTGTGGTCCGATCTTATACAAACTCTTTGTATAGGATACCCCGCTCACATGTCTCCACATGAATGATCAGGATCAGATCATTTGTAGCACTTTACAACACTTGTAACCCCTACAAAATGGGTCGTATCCGTAGTGTCACTAGGATAACATACCCAGTCTTATCCATTTACTACAGACCGTTTAGGTTATTTTTTAAACAAGATCCACCTGTATGCTTCTACATACTTGTTTAAATTACATGAAATAACCTCGGATCTTAGTTAATTGGATTGAGTATATGCTTATAAAATAACACTTATTTTATTAACATCAATATGTTTATATAAAGTTTACAAACTACGAGATTAAAAAGAGATTTAGGACACGAATCCTAACAAACTCATCATAGACCGAACCATGTCTAATAGGGTTCGATTTCTCCTTTCTGATATACCATTTTGTTAAGGTGTACTAGGTGCTGAGAGTTGGGATACTATTTCATGTTCTATCAAATAGTTTTGGAATGTTAAATCCATAAACTCCTCACATCGATCATATCAAAATGTTTTTATCATTCAACTTCAGCCTTGAATTCTTTGAATATTTCAAAAGATTCAGACTTATGTTGCATTAAATAAACATACCCATATCTTGAATAATCATCGGTAAAGGTGATGAAATATTCATAACCTCCCCTAGCTTTTACATTCATCGGACCACAGAGATTTTAATGTACTAACTCTATAGGTTATTTGGCCCTGTGATCCTCCCCTAGAAATTCATAACCTCCCCCAGAAAATCACAAGTGAGTTTCAAATAAACAGACATTTGATGAATTCCTCCAAATCCAAGCTGCTCTTCATGTCAATTCAACTCCAAATTGTTAGTGAACCACCAAGAGATCTTCTCTACTATTCTCGGCCTTGAATTTGAGTTGTGGAACTCGAATTTGAGTGAATTTGTGAGGTAGAGTTTCTGAGTTTGAGAGGAAGAAGATGAAGCTTGCAGAAAACTTTTTTTGTCAGCAACAGAACTCTCTAATCTCAAGCAATTGAGAGGTTTTTATCCTTCTTGAAAATGCAAGTACTTCAGATCAACCACCATGCCAGCACCTACTTGAAGATTTAAGTGGAATTGGGTGTGATTGCATGAAGAACACCTCATGCTTGGGTCAAATGTGGAAAAATCCCACTAATTTCCAAACTTTCGAATTTATTTCTTTTAATTAATTATGTAATTAATCAAAATTTGATTTAATTAATTCTCAATTATCAAATCTAAAATTAAAAAATTGAATTTCTTAAATTGAATTTTAAAATTGGAAATTAATTTTATTTTAAATTAATTAAACATATTTAATTAAATAATGAATTTAATATATAATATTAAATTGATCACACACTTAATTTTAAACATGAATCTTATTCATGTAATTGATATTTAAATCAATATTTAAATATTATAAACTCTCTAATTTTTGTTTAATTTCAACAAATTAAATATTAATTATATCAAATATAATTATATAAACCCTAATTCGAATTTGAACTTATTCAAATTCAAACCCTAATTTCAACACTTTCATTTGAACCCTAAATTTGAACAATTCAATTTGAACACTTTCAAATTGAAATTAAATTTGAACAATTCAAATTGATATCATTCCAAATTCACTAATTCAAGGTGTTCTACGAGCAAGTATAAGGACCTTATGGACCTACAGATCATGAGCTTCAACGATTAAGATTAATTGGCTAAATAGCGTTAAATAGTGACTTATTTCTTGGTCTGATCTTATGCAAACTCACTACATAGGATGCCCCCAATCCTCATGTCAATACATGAATGAATCAAGATCACTTCGTTTGTAGCACCTTTACAACAACTTGTAACCGCTACAGAGTAGGCCGCATTTAATAGTATTACCAGAATAAGGCACCCAATCTTATTCATATGGTACAAACCATTTTAGCTACTTACTCGAACTTGATCTATCTTTATGTCTCTACACAAAGTTCAAGTATTCATGTAATAGGCATGGATCTTAATTTATTGGATTTAGACTTTAAAAATGCAATATAAAGATTAAATAACAACTTTATTGAAGAAATGTTGAATAACATCTTTATTGATAATAGAATATGTTTAACTTTACAAACTGTGAGTTTTAGGACACACAACCCAATAATACTCCCACTTGGACTGAAACTTCAGGGGATCATTATATATAAATATATACAATGTTGAGTTACAATGAAAGAATAAATACAATAAACTAGGGCATCAGATACCCATAAATTTTCCTACTTGCCCTAGTTACAAATATCTCGTAGACCTAGTACTACTAGGTGACCCTCGAACACTTTAGCCGAGAGGGCCTTTGTAAATGGATCAGCTAAGTTATCTTGTGAGGCTATCTGCATGACAATCACGTCTCCTCTATGTACAATCTCCCTGATGAGATGATACTTTCGCTCGATGTGCTTTCCTCATTTATGGCTTCGAGGTTCCTTTGAATTTTCCACCTCTCTATTGTTATCACAATATAGGGTTATTGGTAGGTGCAAATTTGGAACCACTTCCAAATCAGTCAGGAAATTTCTGAGCCATACTGCTTCTTTAGCCGCTTCACTTGCAACTACATACTTAACTTCCATTGTGGAGTCAGCAATACAACTTTGCTTGATACTTCTCCACACCACAGCTCCTCCATTCAGAGTGAATATTGACCCCGAGGTTGATTTTCTCAAATCTATATCGGTCTAAAAGTCAGAATCAGTGTATCGTATAAGGATCAGATCCTTAGCACCATACACGAGCATGTAATTTCTCATTCTCCAAAGATACTTGATAATGTAACGACAGTCCAATGATCATATCCAGGATTGGACTGAAACCTGTTGACTATTTCAATGGCATAGCATATGTCAAGACGAGTACACAACATGGCATACATTAAACTCCCCACTGCTGATGTATATGGAATTCGTTTCATAACCTCAACATCTTGAGGTGTCTTAGGAATTTGTTCCTTTGACAGATGAATTCCATGTTTAAAAGGTAACGTTTCTTTCTTGGAATTTTGCATTTTATATCTAGATAACATCTTGCCTATATAAGATGCTTGAGATAGCGCAAAGTTCTATTCTTACGATTTTGAACTATTTGGATCCCAAGAACATACTGTGCTTCTCCCAAATCTTTCATTTGGAATTGCGTAGCTAGCCATCTCTTAACATCAGCTAGAAATTCTACTTCATTTCTAATGAGTAGAATATCATCAACATACAACACCAGAAAAGCGACAGTTTTGTTAACAATTTTCTTGTAAACACAAAGTTCATCAACATTTTGTTCAAAGCCATAATATTTGATCATAATGTCAAATCTCATATTCCAAGATCTAGATGCTTGTTTCAACCCATAAATGGATTGATTAAGCTTACAAACCTTTTGTTCTTGGCCCTGTTCAATAAACCCTTTTGGTTGAGACATGTAGAGACTCTCTTCAAGATAGCCATTTAGAAAGGCTATCTTAACATCCATTTGCCATATTTCATAATCATAAAATGAAGCTATGGATAAGAGTATCCTAATTGACTTTATCATGGCAACAAGAGAGAAGGTTTCTTCATAGTCTACCCCCTCTCTTTAGGTAAACCCTTTAGCCATAAGTCTTGCTTCGTAGGTCTGTACCTTATCAGCTTGGTCTCATTTTCTCTTATAGGCCCATTTGCACCCGTTGGGTTTTACCCCTTCAGGTTGATCTATAAGATCCCAAATAGAATTGAAATACATAGATTCCATTTCAAGGTCCATGGCTTTAATCCATTAGTCTTTGTCCACATCATTCATTGCTTGTTTGAAAGTCAATGGATCCTCTAAGCCATCTTCTGCTATGATGAGTTGAGTTTCAATTAAACTCATGTATCGATTAGGCTGTTGCACAACCCTCCCACTACGACGAGGCATTCTCAACTCTTGAGAAGGACACGAAGTACTAGTTTTATCAACAACTTTTGTTGATGAACCTGCTTTGTCAACAACTCTTGTTGATACTTTTGTTGTTTCTCTGGACATTTCTTCTATTACTAGATTATTGTGAGGTTGATGATTTTTCATGTGGTCCTCCTCCAAGAAAGTTGAATTTGTCAATACAAATACCTTGTCTTCCTGAGGATCATAAAAGAAACCACCTTTGCTTCTTTAGGGTAGCCTACAAATAGGCAAACTTTGGAACGATGTTCCAACTTCTGAGGATTTTGCACCAACACGTGTGTTTGGCAACCCCAGATTCTAAAGTGATGTTAACTTCCTTTACGTCCTCTCTAAAGCTCATAAGGTGTTTTAGAAACACTTTTCGAGGGAACCATGTTCAAAATGTACACTGCAGTTTCAACTATGTGTCCCTAGAAAGAATTTGGTAATTGAGCATAACTCATCATGGAATGAACCATGTCTAATCAGGATCTATTTCTCCTTTCTGCCACACCGTTTTACTAAGGTTTACCAGAGGACGTGAGTTGAGACTGGATTCTATGTTCTCTATCTAATAGTTCTAGAATTCCAAGTCCATATACTCACCACCTCGATCTGATCAAAGTGTTTTAAGCTTTTTACCTAATTGGTTCTCAACCTCAGCCTTATACTCTTTGAACTTTTCAAATGTTTCAGACTTTTGGTGCATTAGGTAAATATGCCCATACCTTGAATAGTCATCAACGAAGCTAATGATTCATACCCTCTTCTAGCTGTAACACTCATAGGACTATAAAGGTCTGAATGTACCAGCTCTAAGGGTTACTTGCCTCTAAGACCTTTTCCAGAAAAAAAAAATCTTTTAGTTATTTTACCCTCAAGACAGGATTCACAGGGTGGTAATGAACTGTCTTCCAACTTATTTAGATGACCGTTCTTAACCAATCTCTCCATCCTGTTGAGATTTATGTGACCTAGTCTCAAGTGCCAAAGATAGGCATTTAGAGAAATTTTCCTTTTCTTATGAGTCTCAGCTGTTTTAAATATCTCTATGTTCAAAATGGCTTTTACCTCAAACGATTTTAACAAATACAAGTTATTTTTAAATTTTGCAGAACAAATTTTGTTATTTCTCGAATTGATGAATACTTCATCATTTTCGAAAGAAACTTTATAATTTTGTTCCAGCAAACAAGAGATAGATATTAGATTCCTTTCTATAGAAGGAATGAAATAAACATTTTTAAGTAAAATGTATTTATCTCCTACAAATAACTTCATATCTCTCACTGCTTTCGCTGAAACACTCTCTCCGGTCCCTACCACAAAGATTGTTTTGCCTTCTGTCAGCTGTCTCCAGGAACTTGTTTCCTCAGAGAAAGTACAGACATGATTAGCGGCACTTAAATCAATTATCCAGGTTTTATCGTTTTCCACTAAACATACTTCTATAACAATAAATCATATTTATCTTGTTGTTCGAATTTAGCATTCTCATCTATATCGTTCAAAACTTTAGATGAGATGTGAGATAGAGGACAATCTTCTGTTAAAACTCTTTTAGAACCATCAACTGCTAATAATTTGTACGTTGATTTGATGTTAATGTTAACTAATTCGGAAGCGAGTATTCTAGAAGAATTCGACATGCTGAAACTTTAAACAAATTCTAATTTAGTAAAATTGCATCTAAATCCAAAATCAAATTTTAGCAATAATGTACCCATAACCATTATTTATTTGCAACGATACTATAGTGAGTCAGAATAAATGCTACCGAGGGGTAGAAATACTCCTTCACTAAAGAATAACAAGTTTGACCAAACACTATCTCCAGAATAACTCTTATTCCTATATTCATTTTAGTTAGCATTTTCGGTTAGAAATAACTAACTCTTTAGTAATTCTGTAAGTGTAACCCTCCGTTTTTCAGAGCTCAGAGGTCGGCCCCAACTATGCTACCGAAATGGAGAGTCAAGGGTGGACCTAAGAAATCCTATCCATTTCTAGAGTTGAAGTTGTTCCCCATCCTATGATACGACCCTCTGAGGGGATAGCCGTCTTTAAACAACTAGCAAGGGCCGCCTAAAGCAAACCATCAGGCGCAACATAGGAATCTCATGGTTCAGACTAATGGAAGAGATCGTAGGACACATTGACACATATCCTTCACCCACTTACTATGAACTACTTCCTCCATTCACCTTGCTCTTGACTCATACAAACACTTTTTGTATGGAGGTCACTCCCAGGGTAACACGAAGCGTCATATGAATCTCACAATGTGAACTTTGTGGGGATGTGAAAGTTGAAATCAATGTATCATATACTTAATTTTTATTTAAATGACTTCCCCTTATTCACCTGAATCTTGATTTATGTAAATACTTTCCAAATGGAGGTCACTCCTACTAAAGTGTTCTACTATTAATTTGGGTATATTTATACTTAGGTTCAATTCGGCTAATTAAACAACCCTAAGTCTATGTGGTTTCTCGAAGTATAACACTTATAAATGGATTTTAAACCTACGATGTCTAGGTGATAAACCATTTTATTACCTCACACCACTTACGTATGCTTATAAAATCGGTTAACAATGCTAAATTATTCGGCCCTAATCCCTAAGTGGAGGTGTTCCGTAGAACGTCAACTTAAGTACCTCCAGCCTTAGATAGGATTATATACCGGTTAGTTTATAACCACGTTTTTACAAGATTTCGACCTTGTGAACCCTGAACCCTAATTTCTCTACTTGAGTATGTTCCCTACTGAGACCAGTATGATGAGTAGGTTGATGAGGAAACTAATGTATAATTGTAGAGAAAAGGGTGAAAAAATAGAAGAAAAGTATGAATTTGGAAGCTTAACTCTTGGGTAAAGCTTGGAAAAATTGGCTAATTGTAACCTATGCGTTGGAAGCTAGAAAATTGACTATGTGTTGTTCCATGCGTTGGCCTTGCTCATTTAGAGGTTATTTGGGGCGTTGAAGGAAGCTAAAGTGTGGCCAAGAGAAACGCATGCAGCAGCCAATGTCTTAAGAGGTTAGAAAAACGCATGCGGCAGCCTCAAGTTGCGTGGACAAGGGCCTTGGGTGTTGGAGTGCACGCACTAGTTGATCAAGGGGCAGAGCTACGCGATGGAGGCATGCGCCGATGCTACACAATGGATGCGGCAGTGCTACGTGATGGCATGCGGTGATGCTACGTGATGGATGCGGCTGTGCTACGCGATGGTATGCGGCGATGCTACACGATGGATGTGGCAGTGCTACGTGATGCTATGCGGCAACACTATGCGATGGTGCTATGCGGCGGCCTTGCTAAAGGATGAGCTAGGCGATGAAACAAGTTATGGTGGACGCATGGTGAAACGTCTTGCATTGCTAAGGCTTACGGTACACAAGGCTAATACTATGCGTTGGTAATGGGCTATACGTTGGACATCCGAGGGCATGTGGGCGCATACGACAAGCTAGAAGTATGCGTTGAAAGAGTATTGGTCATTATCCTAGTTGAACGCATAGGGCAAAGGTAAGCCATACGAAAGAGAAGGATATGCGGCCAAAGATGAGCCTTGCGAGCATCTAGCATATGTGACCAAGTTGCGTCAACTATATGCACAAGGTAAGATTGAATGGACGCATAAGTCGATTGGTGGTGTCCGGATATAGGAATGTTGCGGCAATTGGATGAGCGCATGTGTGGTTAGATGAACGCATATGAGGTTGAATGGACGCATTCAAGGTCGTCATCCGGACATGTGGCTTGTTGGGAAGAAATCTTAAGCCTTAAGAAAATGAGGTGGATGCACAAGAAGACATGCAAATTTAAGCATTTTGTGTTGGCTAAGTAAGAGGAAGACACCTTAGATTGCGGTGATTTGAGGGTTGCGTTGATAGTGTGGGGAAAAGACACTTGGACATGCGGCCAAGTGTGAGGTGTCGGCCTTGGAGAGATTTTGGAAGCCTATAAATAGGGCCAAGGAATTCTCTTCAAATCATAATTCAAGGACATTAGGAAGAGTGTGAAAGCTTATTAAACTATGCGTTGATAGCAAATCTATGCGTCGGTCAAAAAGCTTCAAGAGGAGACGCAGTTAGACAGTGAAGAATGGAAATAGCATCAACTTGGGACGAGAAGTTCTCCTAGTATACTAATGCGTCTGGAGTGATTTCAAAGCCACCTAAAAGCTCCATGAGTCTAGTTTTCAAGATAGGACTGTCGAAGAAGAAGCTTCAAGGAATCGGGCTGGAAACGGAGAAAAATACAAAAGAGTCAAGCTATCGGGTAAGCTTGGGCCAGCCTTGAATATTTGAAGATTCCGTCCAAACCACGAGAATTTATGAGCTAAGATTTTAAGGTAAGCTTCTTGAGACATTGTAGAGCATGTTTACAGAAGGAAGTATCACGAGATAAGTCTTATAACTATAAGCAATCTAAGCTTTAAATTGAATCTGGATTTTAGGGGTTCAAAAGGGAGCCCGAGGTAAACAAAGAACTTCTAGAGAGAAAAGTTCCTAGACGATCAAGGTGAGTGACTAAAATATTTACAATGTTTTAAAGAAACCATGTTTTAAAGAAAGATTATTCTCATGCCAGCTAGTTTTACAAAGTAATTTCCAAGCAAACCATGAGTTATGTTTTAAACCCATGCATGTATGAAAGTTTAATGAAAAACTATTTATGTGTGTTAAATACACCCAGCATGCGTTAGTAACTTTAAAGACATGTTTTCTATGCGTTATGCTTTACATGCTTTAAAGAGAACGTCATTTATAACTAGTTCTACTTGAAACGTGATATCGAAGGACAGTTGAGAAGGTATCCGAGTAGCTCGATACTGAAGGACAAGTTTAGAGAAGGTATCTGAGCAGAAGTACCTAAGATATGACAGTACTTAGTATAGCCACGTGTACGTAGGTAGTAAAAGTCAGAGATTGAGCAAAAGGGTTCTCTCTTGACTAGCAGTTAGAGATTGAGTAAAAGGGTTCTCTCTTGACTAGCAATTGATGTTGGGATTTAACCACAACAGTGTTATTCTCAACTAAGGAACAGTTTTAATGTTTTCTAATAAAAACAACTTTATATGTTTTATGCTTGGAAAATATTTATACAATAGTACAAGGTTACTGTAGAAGCTTATATTTCAGTTTAATCTCTTTATTGAGACTATTGCATGAGAATCAGTTTTTTTTTCTTAAGTCACTCACTGGGCTAGCAAGCTCACCCCATTTTCAAATGTTTTTCTTTTCCCCAGGTAGCGGTCAAATCCTTAGAAGATAGCTCTGCATCTGCTCTGCCACTAAAGGACAAAGATATTGTAACCCTTCTGCTAGGTGGTTACTGTAAATATTGTACACATGTTACAGTTGTTCATTTAGGGACTAAGGTTTTAGGCATCGAGACTTGTGAAACTAGTAATGTGATCACTCTAAATATGTTGTATTTTTTTAAAAATTAATAAATTTTGGCCTAAGAGGCATTCATTGTATATGAATTTGTACATTGGTATCAGAGTTATTTCCACAAGAGTTATTAGGCAGTAAGTGTTAACAAAGGGTTGATAACTGCTGCAGTCATGTCCTTTCCTAGGCTCAGAGGGTAGTCTGGGATGGGGTGTGACAGATATATTTTAACTTATTAAAATAGATGGTTAACCTACGTGAGCATGCAACTTATTTTTGTGATGGATTTTACTGTCTAATTCAAATTTTATAACAACTTATAAAAATAGACATGCTTTTACATCCATAACATACATCAAAGATATTCAAAATTTAATATAACAATTATATTAAATAACAGAAACCCTAAATAATAATTCTATACATTATAATAATTTATAACATATATATAATGCATGTAACATGCTTCCTATGGTGGTTTTTTAAATCTAAATGGCATACTATATGCACAAACATGTTTAAATTTAAATACAACATACATCACATGCATAATTACTTAGATAATACTGATATAGTTCAACTTTGGCATCCTAAGCAAGTAGAAATACTAGTTTATTACAAAACAGGTCCAAAAACAGCTCCAATTTGGTATTGAACTGCTTGAACCAACCCGAACTACTTGGACCAGACCTCCAAAGCATCAAAATGGGTTGAACCGGTCCAAGAATGGTTGAAACGGATTGGAATGGGGTTGAACCGGTCGAATCAGAACCCTTCCCGCGCGAACCGGATTGAACCACGCGTTGCTTAGCTGGGATGAGCAGCGTTGCAACGCTCATCCCAGTGTTGCAATGCTGCAGGCTGTATCAAGCACAGCCTTGCAATGCTACCCAAGCTGTATCAAGCACAGCATTGCAACGCTGCCTGGGCAGTAGGCTATTCTCCATTTTTTGCTCCTCGACCTTGCTTGCTTCAAACACCAAATTACAACCTAACTCGGACTCTAATGACTCCAAATAAATTAGAGACTCTAGAGCACACATATAAGCTCATCATGTTGGGAATGTCCTAGAACTCGCAGTTCGTGTTAAACATTCTATTTTATCAATAACAATGACTTGTTGATTTTGAATCTTATTATGAAAATCTAATAAACGCATCCTTGGCTATAGTCTGAATGTTGTAACTTTATATAGTGACATAAACAGGATCAAGCTGACATTATATAGCCTACATGGTCTAATAAGTATATGGATGAAATTGGGTATCTCATCCTGGTAACACTATTAGATGCGGCCCACTCTGTAGTTGTTACAAAAAGTTGTAAGGTGCTACAAATTATGTGATCCAAAAATCGTTCATGTTGAGACATGAGAGTGGGGGCATCTTATGCAAAAAGTTTGCATATAGACTGGACCACGAAAATAGTCACTTTTCTTTATAACAACTGTTTACTATTAAAACTGACTATTTCATTTATTATATAACCTAGGTTAACTCGATCTTAATCTTAAGCTAGCTATGAACTCATATTTGTTCAAGATTATCCTTTGATCTGCAAACGGTGAGAGTAATCCAACAACACTGCTCAATAAGCTTACTATTTTGGGGATAAGACCAAATGAATAGCTGGGGACATAGCCTTACAAGATGGAATTCACTCCTACCCTATTTAGGGTTAGCAGATAGGTTATTCTCTTAAGTACTAACTCCAGGTCTTGAACAATCGAGGCCTCACGTTCTCATGATAGAGAAATGATTTGATTCATAGAGATTATGAATCAGAATTGTTCATTGGAGGATCAGTAGAAACTTAAGGAACAAGATGTATTCACCGAGGTAAAATGGTATTTTTGACCTAGTTGTTATTACGAACAACCTGCGAAGGATCGACTTACTGATTATGGTTATTAAGTGGACATAATATATCTACAGTGAGGGGATTTCAACTATGAGCTATAGTGGAGTGTTCTATTAGTTCATGAAGGGGGGTTAGATCGGACTAATGAGTTTAGTCAATTAATCTCGAATCGTTGGAGCCCATGATCTGTAGGTCTGCGAGGTCCCCCTACTGGCTCATAAATGGATAAGCTTTAGGGTAGCTTGAGAAATTAATTTGAAACGTTCAAATTAAACAGAATAAGGGAATATATATTTAAATATGATTCAAATATATGAAGATGATTATTGTGCAAAAATTAATTTAAGAAAATCAATTTTCAATTAAAATGGCTTTAAAAGAAAAAAAATGGAAAATCGTTTTGCATGGTTGCACAAAATGGAGATTCAATTTTCTCCATTACCTTCATCTTCATGCTCACACAAAGGCCATTATCCTCTCTACATTAATTCTCCAATCATGAGCTGCAAGCCATGCACTCCACTTTTTTGCATGTTCTTCTACTATATATAAAGAAGACTGGAGTCATTTGAGAGGGATGAAGGCAGAATTTTTTAGAGAAAAACTTCTGTTAGAAGAAACGGTTCTTCTTATCGGCTACTGTGAGTTCTTCTTGGTTCTTCACCTTTTCAAGCTATTCTTGAGTCCCACAACTCTGCCTAAAGATCCAAGAGTATAGTAGGGAAGTCTTTGAGGTGGTTCACAGTGATAACAAGTGAAGACTACTGTTGTACACTTGGTTTCTTGGAGAGTTCATCAAAGGTATGACCTTAAAACCCTCTTTTTAGAAAAAACATACTTTAATTTCTGCCAAAATTAATGAATTTGAATGCTTATGGATCCTTGATACTTCCACTGCATGTTATTTAACTTTTTCAAATCAAACAAGAGCCAATTACAAATTTAACTTGGAAATCAAAGAGAAATCTAATGCCAAAGCTTAAAAAAAACCATTCATATCAGTCCAAAACATGCAATATCAGAAATTCACCTACCAAAATTCAAATTAACTTTAATTGACTGCTTAAATCACACTCTGATACCAATTGATAGAATATATTAGCATGCAATGGAAGAAAATAGAATCAATAAGCACTCTAATGATATTTAATTTGAGTTCTGAAGCATGTTTTTGCAGAAAATCTAGAATGGATTTCAAATAAACATACCTTTGATGAATTCTTCAAAATCCAAGCTGCTCTTCATATCAATTCAGCTCCAAATCTTTAGTTAACCACTAAGAGATCTTCTCTACTATTCTCATCCTTGAATTTGAGTGGTGGAACTCGAATTTGAGTGAATTTGTGAGGTAAAGTTTCTGGGTTTGAGAGGAAGAAGATGAAGCTTGCAAAAAACTTTTTTCCAACAACAGAACTCTTTAATCTCAAGCAATTGAGGGCTTTTTATCATTCTTCAACATGCAAACACTTCAAATCAACCACCATGCCAGCTCCTACTTGAAGAATTAAGTGAAATTGTGTGTGATTATATGAAGAACACCTCATGCTTGGGTCAAATGTGGGAAAACCCCACTTTCTCGTTTTTCCTATTTTCAAACTAATTTCCAAATTTCCAAATTTATTTCTTTTAATCAATTCTGTAATTAATCAAATCTAAAATTACAAAATCCAATTTATTAAATTGAATTTTAAAATTGGAAATTAATTTGATTTTAAATTAATTAAACATAATTTAATTAATTAATTATCTAATATTAAATTAATCACACACTTAATTTTAAACGTGACTGTTATTCATGTAATTGATATTTAAATCAATATTTAAATATTATAAACTCTCCAAATTTTATTTCATTTCAACAAATTAAACATTAATTATATCAAATATAATTATATAAACCCTCATTCGAATTTGAACTTATTCAAATTCAAACCCTAATTTTAATTTGAACATTTTCAAATTGGTATCATTCCAAATGCATTCAATTTATTAATTCAAGGTGTTCATGTTTTACGAGCTAGTAGAAGGACCTTATGGACCTACAGATCATGAGCTCCAACGATTAAGATTAATTGGCTAAACACTTTAGACAAAATTAATCAGTATTCATTAACTATCAAGTCACACCAATATAGCTCGATAATTGCACTCTCCTCACTGTAGATATATTTGTATCCACATGATTTAACCATAACCAGTAAGTCGACCCATCATAGGTTGTTCGTAATAACGGCTAGGTCAATATGTTGTTTTACCCTCGATATTACGTCTAGTTCCTTAAGTTCCTACTAATCCTCTAATGAAAAATTGGTTTGTGATCCAATTACTAAACCGGATCCTTCTCGGGCCAGTGAGAGGGTGGGGTCCCTTGTTCAAGACTTGGATTCAGCACTTAAGAGAACAATCTCTCTCCTATCCCTAAATCGGGTAGGCGTGAATTTCTTATTGCACCCTATGTCCCCAACTATCTACCCGGTCTTACCCCTGAAATGGGAGCCGCCATTGTTGAGTCAACCCTCACCTATGAAAATCTAAGGATATTCTCGAATAAACAGAAGTTCATAGTTAGCTCAGGATAAAGATCAAGTTACCTAGGTCATCTAAGCGAAATAGTCAATCTTAAACAATAAACAGCGTTATAAAGTAAGAGTGACTTATTTCTTGGTCCGATCTTATGAAAACTCATCGCATAGGACGCCCCCACTCCTCATGTCAATATATAAAAGAATCAGGATCACTTTGTTTGTATCACTTTTACAACAACTTGTAACCGCTACAAAGTAGGTCGCATCTAATAGTGTTACCAGAATAAGGAACCCAACCTTATTCGTATGCTATAGACCATTTTGGCTATTTACTCGAAATTAATCCATCTTTATGTCTCTACATGAAGTTCAAGTATTCATGTAATAGCCATGTATCTTAGTTTATTAGATTTAGACTTTACGAATGCAATTTAAAGATGAAGCAACATTTGCTTCATCTGATCCTTACTTTTCATCAAGGATTGAAAGGCCTGTAGCTCATTGAGCAGAGTGGTAAGCTTATAGTCAATCATGTTCAAAACAGCATTTTTACAAAAACGAAGGAAACTTTCAAGTAGAGATTCCAAAATGAAGCTAACCTAACTGGCTTCATCGATGTTTGACCCATTCATCTCTGCCATGTTGAAGTGGACCATCATTTTGAAAACATATTCTCGAACAGATGGCCCTTCTTGCATACCGGCATTGAAGATGTGTTTCAGACCTAAGCTGTGAAGACGGTTGTCCAAACATTCCCTTCAGGGACTCCATGATCTCACATGTTGTGAGCATAGGCTCATACTTCTTGCCCAAGACTTCATTAAGACTAGCCAAGATATACGCTCGAGCCTTATCGTTTGCCCATGTCCAATGCTCATAAGCTTCTCAAATGTTTCAAGGAGCATTAAGAGTTGGAATTGGAGGACAATCCTCCATCAGGACAAAACAAAGATCATCGATGATCAGTATTGTATTGATTGTGTTTTTCCAACTGGTATAATTCTCTCCTATTAATTTTTCCATGGAGAGTAAATTTAAAGTAGTAGTAGTAGCCATATTTAAGTAATTTCTTAAAAAAGAACAAACTATTTACATTTAGTCTACTTGCATTAAACCACTTACGACAACCAATCAGATTTTTAGCAAAATAGTCTAGTGTCTATTTTGCAATGATGTTTTAGTGAGACAGGAAAAAAGTCACTGTAGGGTGATCAAGTGACCCTTCACTGAAATGAGATATTCTTAACCATTAGACAGAAACAACACCTTGTCACTACAACTAACAGTCACCATTGTTCGGTCCAGAATTTGTTAACATCCTTAACAATTCTTGTGAGTGTAACCCTCATTTTAGGTTCTAGAGTTTCGCCCCAATGAGCCAACCATAGGAAAAAGCCGATTGGGACATGAAACTAATGAAGGAAATCGAATACAAGGATTTCCATGAGCAGCGGATTGATCTTTCCAAATTTCAATCGTATATGAATATTACAATTACAATCACAAACGGAAACATACAGTTATGCGAAATACATAAATTATAGCATGCTATACAAAAGATCAAGGACAAGAATCAACACACTTTTATAGATTCATCTTCGAGTTCCTTGATCACGAACGCTCGATCACAGCAACATAGCAACACACGAATGCTCATCCAACACGACTGCTACACTGCACAAACACCGCGCACTCCAACTAAGCGATCACTAAGGTCACAAACACCCCGAACACCACGAACGGCCTCCACAAAACCTCGACAGTGTCGAGTTAAATATGATGCCCCCAAGAAGGTTGCCTTGGTATTCTCGGAGTGAGAATCTAGAGGGTGGGCTCTATGTGGACTTGATTTGAGGCAGAAAACCAAAGGAACCACAATCGTGTAACCGATTGAGCAAGTGGAAGATGGAAGAACCTATCTATAGGTCCATGCCCAATCGTTTAGGAAAAACTATGCGATCGTCTAGCAAAAGCTATGTGATCGTTTAGCTCATCGCTTAGTTGAGTGTCTATCACCTAAGAACACTCCATAATCATTTAGCTAACTCCAAGCTGTCACTTTGTAAATCTAATTTACTTGACAACTCTCCGTGAGAAAAATAACAACTTTGCAAAACTTTCTCTCATACTAAAATTAGGAAAACATTTTTCCTTTTATCTCACGGTTACCATGAAACCACCAATAACCTTCCACTCAATTGGTTATTAGAGAAAAAGAGATAATTATCCAATAATTAATATTATTATAAATATAAATGATAACTAACTTACCATAATATATTTATAACCTATAGTTTTAATATTTCATCTCATGAAACATATAAATCATAGCTCTTTTTCTAGTCCATGGTATTTAATGTAAATCTCATTTACATTAATTCTCCACTTGATATATCTCATACACCATACCGATCATATCATATATAATTGAATTACCTCTAGTCAATTTGCACATTTCAAATCAACACCAATAATTGATCCTCAACTTGAATCCATTGAGCTACCAAGGAGACTTTATGGACCTATAGCTCGAAGCTCTAATGGTACGTGAATAATAGACTAAACTCTTTAGTCACAGGATCCACCATCTTAACTGCCAGGCACTCCACTAAAGACCGACAGCTGAACTCTCCTTACCACAAATATATTATGTGTCCATCTTAACCAATCAGCAATGCGACAACCCTTCACAGATTGCTCGTAAGTACAGCTCATCCAATAATCGTTATGCTTCTGTAGTTTCATCTAACTCCTTAAATACCACTTAATCCTCTAATGAACATAAGTCATAGTTCTACTATGACTGAGTCCTCTCTTCCAAAGAAAAGTTGTGGCCACTATGTTCAAGCCCCGGAATCAGCCCTTAAAGGAGCAATCTCTCTACTTACCCCTGCTTTGGGAAATGAGTGAATTTCATCTTGTGTAAGTGAGTTCTCAGCTCTCAGAACAGACAAGTTCCCAAAAAGGTAGGCATGTTGAGTTGGCAATCTGGCCACTCTCACCCATACTAATCAAAGGACCACCCTCAAAGGCAGAAGTTCCCAAAACACTCAGGATTGAGGTCGTGTCACTTATGGTCGTTTAGGTGAGATGTAAGTCTACAGTATCAACGGCATTATATATAGAGTCTAGTCATCTCGTGGTCCAGTCGTATACAAACTCTTTGTATAGGACACCCCCGCTCGCATGTCTCTACATGAATGGTTAGGATTTATCATCTGTAGTAGTTTACAACACTTGCAAACCTCTACAAAGCAGGTCGTATCCGTAGTGTCACCAGGATCGGTATCCCATCTTAATCCTTATACTATAGACCTATCTAGGTTATCACTTAAGGCATGATCCACTTATATATCACATATACATGCTTAAGTTTAATAAGATAACCATGGAGCTTTGTTTATTGGATATGAGTAAATGCTAGAATGAAATAACAGTTATTTTATTCATAAAACAATGTGTATAATTACAAACAATGAGACTCCGGGAGAATTAGGACACCAATCCCAACAACTAAAGCAACCCTATCCATATCTGGAGATTGAATAAAGCATCATGCAATACTGCCATCCTTTAGGGGGACACCCACGATGCCACAAGGTGATTCATGAAACTTTATTTAACCTAATGAGAGAGATCGGGGGATGTGTTGTCACACGTCCCACTCCCACTTACTATAAACACTCTCTCTATTCACCTTGTTATTTACCTACCCAAATGCCACCTGTAGGGGGACACCCATGGTGCCTCAAGGCCGAGTGTAGATCTCCCGGTGTGAATTTATAGGGAGAAAAATGTAGAGGATAAAATGAAGTATCATATACCTATTTTCCTCCCACTGAATATTTTACCTAGAGTTAATTAACTTAGGAAAAAATCCGACTACTGAATTTATATAAGTGTTTGTTTAATTTGCTAAAAAAAATGCTTTTCTTTGATGATTAAACAATTTTGATTGAAGTCTCATTAAACTCTTAATAGACTTTGATCAAACTTGCATGCACATAAAAAATCTATCTAATTCACCTTTCCAGGTAGGTTCCCAGGTAGGGGTGCAACGTTTCCATCAACTTAAGTACCCCAGCCTAGCCAGAATCCGCCTTAGCCAAAAGGTCCCTTATAGATATATTTGTTACATATTTAATCTTTTATTAAGAATCAATTTAGTCCTATTAAACCGATTAAAAGATTAAACTAAGATTTCTAATCTCATTAGAAATATGATCTTAGGTCTATCTCAATCGTGTTTTAAAAACATTTTAAAAAAATGATTATAACCTAACGTTTGCATGCAACTCTTAATTATTGATTTTAACTCTAATTTCATTTAGTTATAAAAATTATAAATAAATGAAATAATTAAAACATCCATTGCATGGTTGACATACTTTAGTTAATCATAACATTTATAAATTAACCTAAGGTAATGTCATGCTTCATGCAATCTCCATTCATTACTAATATATATAACAATTATATCACTAGGTAATGAATCATACTATAGCATACTTTTCATACATTCATTCAACTATATATTATAACAATTATAATATAAATGATGCATGGATATGCTATAAATGCATGCTTACGTATACTATAACATTTATACTATATGATGCATGAGCATGCTATATAATTTAAATCATGCATATACATATATTATAACACTTATAGTATAAAATGATGCATGAATATAAATGCATAAACTAGGTTTTAAAATTATATGACATATAAGATAAAACATACATCATATGTATATTTAATATAAACAGTTAATGGACTGGGTTAGGATGCCTAAAGGGAAACTTAAAAGGCTAACTATTACATGAATAAGAGTCACCTATTCGAAACAAGTGAACCAAGCCTTGAACCGCTCGAACCAACCCGCCCTTCAATGAACTCTCTGCAGTGATCGAGTAGCAAACTTGTGAATGCTGCAAAAACTTGCTACACTATCTTGTAGCAAAAACTACACGATCGTGTGTAGCAAAACCTACACGATCTTGTAACATTAGCTACACGATCATTTAGCTAATGCTACATGATCATGTGGCAAAAAGCTACACGATCCAATAGATATGCTTTCTTCTTCATCGAAGCAATGGTCTGAATTTCTTCTTTAAAACTCCTCGAGAATAGCACAAGCGACTCAAAACAATGAATACAGACTCTATAAAAAAATTATGCCCAAAACAGGGGCCTTTACAAACCAAATTTGTAAACGAAATAAAGCCTTAAAACAAAGTATCCTATCGCGAAACACCCATCAACAAAACCACATTCATATTGAAACATTCATCGCATGAACTTTAAACAGAATGTAGAATAAGTAAAAACCAACCAACATTGTAAAAAAAACGATTCAATAAAAAAATAGAATTTGGGATCAGTAATCCAGAAACCTGGTTCGGTTACCAATTGAAATATCCCAAATTGAAGGGAACCATGAGCGGAAGCAAGATCGTTCCAATTCCCATTTTCATTGAATGTAAGTTTTTACAATAAATAAAGAACAAGATATGCATTTACATAAATTACAGCATATTTTAACAAAAAAAAAAAAAAAAAAAAAAAACTTAGGGTTTCATAAAACCATACCTTTGAAGACTTTCTTCAAGAATCCCTCGAACAGAATACGAATACAACCACAATGGTTTCCTCAATATTCTCAGGCAGAGAACCTAGGAGTAGTGGGCTCGAACTATTTTGGAATGAGGGAAAATAGATGAGTGGAAAGGAGAAAATTTGTAGATCGTTCACCAACAACCCAAAACTTGCATAACTCTTTCTGTCTTTTTCACACTAAAAAACGATGAAGATCAAGTAAGTCATTGAAGGAGACTCTCTCCTATCTATTATTAAAAAGTTCCATACATCCACTTACATGGGTGGAGGGAAAAGAGGGGAAGGGAGTTGTAACTCCCTCTCTTATTCAAAAAAAATATTTAATATATATAAACATGATAATTAACTTATCATATGATATATATTAAATTATTTTTTATATTAAATATAACATATAATCTATAGTTTTAATATTGTATCATATACAATATAACCTATAGTATTTTTTTCTCTCTTATATGGCATTTAACATAAATCACATTTATATTAAATTTAATAATTATGAATCTAATTCAAATTAATAATACTTTAATCATATTCAAATATTTATTTCCTCTCACTAAAGCTATAATGTATCAAATACATTATAATAATTATATCACATATAATTAAAATAACTTAATTATATCATATATAATTAACTCCCTCTATTAATTTGAACAATTCAAATTCATTCAAAAACTAATTCTCATTTAATCCTATTGAGCTACTAAGGGGACCTCATGACCTGTAGTTTGAAGTTCCAACGGTATATAAATAATTAATAGAACACTTTAATTAAATTATTCACCATCCGTTAATTTTTCAGACACTTCACTAAAGACTAACAGCTGCCCTCTTCACACTACAGATATATTTCTATGTCCATTGGATATAACCAATCAACAATACGATGACCCTTCACATATTGCTTCTAAGTACATCTAGGGCAAAATTACCGTTTTGCCCCTATAATTACTTCTAACTTCTTAAGTACCACTGATCCCTCTAATGAACAATAGATCATAATCTAACTATGACTAAACTCCTCTCGGGCAAGGAGAGGGTGTGGCGCCACATTGTTCAAGCTCCAGAATCAACACTTAATGGAGCAATTTATATACTTACCTAAATTCGGGGAAGAAGTGAATTCCTTCTTGTGTATCTGTGTTTCCAGCTCCCCAATAATACGAATCCCTAAAATAGTAGGCTTGTTGAGTCAACGATCTAGCCACTCTCACCCATACAAATCAAAGGACCGCTCTCATAGGTAGGAATTCACAACTCACTCAGGATTCAGGTCATGTTACCTATGGTCATCCTAGTGAAATGTAGGTTTTTATTATTAGTAGTGTTATATAATGAGACTAAACATTTTGTGGTCTAGTCTTATACAAACTCCTTTGTATAGAATATCTCGCTCATATGTCTATACATGAATGATCAGGATCATATCATTTGTAGCACTTTACAATAATTATAACACCTACAAAACAGGCCATACTCATAGTGTCACCAGGATAAGGTACCCAACCTTATCCATCTACTATAGACCATTTAGGTTATCACTTAAACATAATTCACCCGTATGTCTCTATATACATGTTTAAGTTACAGGATAACCTTGGATGTAAGTTTATTGGTTTGTGGTTAATGCAACTAAAATATGAATAAACTATCATATATTTTATTAAATAGGTAGTGAGTTTGAATAAAATATCATATATTTTATTAAATAAACAATAAGTTTGTTCAATACATTTACAAACTATAGGACCCTACAAGATTTAGGGCATCAACCCCAATATTAGTATGCTAGTAGAGTCTTAATACTGAGAAGGTTAAGATGAAAGCAAAACTCACATAAAAGAATATGGGACTAAAGCCTAGACATCGATTGTCACGTGTCCTTAAACATAACACATGCCATAAAACTAAGAGATTGCATGGATTCACCTAAGATTTAGTTATATATAGAGAAATAGAACTAAGTGTTTAGCCTTCTAAAAGAACTTATGAAATAAGATTAAATAGAAGTTGTTCTTGGTTCATAGCCTGGTGATGTGGCCATGTATAGCTTGAGGCAGCTTCTTTGTGGGTGAAACTTGCCCTTTAAGCCATGTTTTCATATATTATTGAACTTCATTATTAGCAACCAAACCCAAAATTCACTTATTTATTAGTTATCTTTTGGCTTGCAAAGAAAACCTAGTTTTATAAAGAATTGAGTCGTTCACTAGTTTCGTGGAAAACGATATTTAGAATACCTCAATCTACTATGTCTTACTAATCTCGTGAGAAACGAAATTTGGAATACCCCTAATTTACTATGTACCCTTGGGTATGGCAATTGTAATAGTCTTTAGTTTATTTTATTGTTTTGAGAACTAGCTTGAGTTTGACTTTAATTTATTGAAGTTGGTTATTACTTTATGAATTATAAGGTGAGCTTTCATTTTGTTTTCAGATAGATCAAGGGCATGCGTGGATTGACTAAAGAAAAATGTATTTTTTAAAAAAACAAATCATTTTTATTTAAACTGTTTTGATAAAAATTGTCAAAATAAATTTTCAAAGTGTTTTAAAAGATATTTTGAGCTGTTGTTGAATATTTTAATTTTTTTTCAAAATTATTTATTTTAAAAATTAAACACTTGAAAAGTTAAACCAAATGCACTCTAAGAGCTTGTTTAGATTGACTAGAGAAATAAATATTTTTTTTTTTAAAAAAAGTCATGTTTGTTTAAACTCTTTTGATAAAAACTGTTTAAAATGCACTTTGAATGTGTTTCAAAATCTAATTTGAGTTGTCGCGAAACACATCAATTTTTTTTTGTAAATGACATATAATCAAAATTAAACACTTGAAAAGTTAAACTTAACGCACCCTAAATTGTGTCGTTAGAAGTGTTAATGCAAAGTCTTGGATTATTTTTGTTTAGTAGGTGACAATATAGGGTTGCTTGCACAAATAATAATCAGGTCCAAAATAATAAAAGAGTAGCACAATATATAGGGATATGGCACAAAATTAGGCCCAGATATCACTGATGGCAACTAGTGATAGCCATATTAGTAAATGACTAAAAAGCCCACGTGCAGCCTGTCACTTTGCACTTCTTCTTCCGATTTTCTCAAATTGAAAGCTATCACTAATAGATGCTATTAGTGATAGCTTTCAATTGGAGAAATATTAATATAGCCTTGAAATAGTAATACTTGAACTATTAGCTTCAATTTGTTATTAGTTACCAGTGGCTATCATTGAGAAAGTTATCAGTGGCTATCAATGATAGATATTTATAAGTAGTTATCATATTTAAAAGAACTATCAACATTCAAAGATTAACATTTAAAGCTAAGTGATAGAAGTCTATCAATGAGAGGTCTATCAGTGACTGTCCCTAATATCTACCTAAGTCATATCACTAATATCATAAGTATCATTCATTAAATTGATATATATCTAAGTCATATCACTAATATACGAATATCATTGATAGATTCTATCAATGATAGCTTCTATCTATTAGTGGTTATCTGTTAGGACCTTAGTGTTGAGATTGGTGTCATAAATCTCTTGTATTCTCATAGTTTGTAAATATTGTATAAACAAATTGTTATTAATAAAATAATTTTTATTTTATGAGCATACACTTAATCCAATAAACTAAAATCCTAAGTTATTTTATGTAATTTAAACAAGTATGCAGAGACATACAAGTGATTGTTTAAATAATAACCTAAACCGTTTATAGTAGATGGATAAGGTTGGGTATCTTATTCTGGTGACACTACGGATATGACCCACTTTGTAGATGTTATGAGTGTTATAAAGTGCTACAAATGATCTGATCCTGGTCAATCATGTAGAGATATATGAACATGAGTATCCTATACAAAGAGTTTGCATAATACCGAACCACGAAATGATTAGTCTTATTATATAACATCGTTAATAGTAGAGACTTACATTTCACCAGGATGACCATAGGTGACAGACCTGAATCCTAAGTGAGTTTTGTACTCTTGCATATAAATGTGGTCCTTTGATTTGTATGGGTAAGAGTGGCCAGATTGCCAACTCAATGTGCCTACCATTTTAAGGATTCGTTTGATTGGGGAGCTGGGAACACAGCTACACAAGAAAGAATTCACTCCTTCCTTAATGTTAGGGTAAGTAAATAAATTGCTCTCTTAAGGCTTGATTCTGGGGCTTGAACAATGTGGCCACATCCTTTCATGGCCCGAGAAGGATTTGGTCATAGTTGGACTATGACTTATTGTTCATTAGAGGGGTCAATGGTACTTAAGAAGTTAGATGTAACTACAAGGGAAAAGCGATAATTTTAGTCGAGCTATACTTACGAGCAATTGGTGAAGGGTCATCGCACTGTTGACCGGTTATATCCAATGGACACAGAAATATATCTGTAATGTAAAGAGTGTAGTTGTCGGTCTTTAGTGGAGTGACTGACAGTTAACGGATGTTGGGTAATTTAATTAAAGAGTTTAATTATGTCATACTCCGCCCCGAGCCCGCACTCATGAGCCCGAGGAGAGGCGTGAGTGACCGCAGATACCATCCTTTTATGATACCTACTATCCAACTGAACCTCTTTACTACACTCAATAAACTTTAAGTAAAGGAGATAACGGCAACTAATTAAGTAGGCCCATTTTATTACAACGATGTAATGCTTATACAACTTAAAAACTTAACTACAAAGTTTACAACAACAACTGTAAAAACCTCCGAAAGTGTAACTGTGGCTTGTGACAGACCTTGACCTTAGCAGCACCCTGGAACTCCTCACTTTTCGCTACCTGGGAAGAAAACATGAAATAAAAGAATGAGCTTCACAAAGCTCAGTGAGTGGTAAGCAACTTCTAAGTCTATTTCAACTCATAAATAACAAGCATATCATAAATATGAGATTACATTCAAACCTCGGCCTCGAATGAGTCTGTTCTCAACTCTATCTACACGCACGGTAGATAACTAAACTGATAACTAATCATGAACGCTTACTCTAATGCGTTTCCTTTTGTTCCCAATGTCCCCTATGTGCACATAGCTCCCCGCTCATGGGCTCAGAAGCTAGGCCCATCGGCTCTCTGACCATCCCATACGAGGATCCTCTCACAGGCTCAGGAACTAGACCTCTCGGTCCCCTAACCATCCCGTGAGGTTTTGCTGTCGGGCTCAGGAACTAGGTCTATTGGCCCCCTGAACATCCCGATCACGTAATCTCATTCTCATGTTAGATACTCATTCATAACACAAGCATATACAATTTACTCTAAAAGATATGCTTTAAGACTTAAAGGAAACTACCATAGGAATCTTCCTCTTAGAAGTTCCTTGATCTTCTCGGGCTCCTTTTTTGAACCCTAAATTCCAGATTCAAATTAAAGCTCAGATTACTTATAGTTATAGGCTTTATCTCGAGCTACTTCCTTCTACAAATATGCTCAAAAATGTTTCAGGAAGCTTACCTCAAAATCTTAGCTCAGAATGCCTCATGATTTGGCCGAAATCTTCAAAACATCAAGACTGGCCCAAGTTTACCCGACAGCTCGACCATTCTGTCCTTTTGTCATTAACCAGCCTGATTCCTTGGAGCTTCTTCTCCGGCTCCCTACCCTGAAAACTAGACTCTTTCAGATTTCAGGTAGCTTTAGAATCACTCCAAACGCAGGGGTATTCTGGGAGAACTCTTCGTCCCAAGTTGATGCTTCTTCTAGACCTTTCTGTCTGACAACATCTTCCCCTCTTGGAACCTCTTGACCAACGCATGGTCTTACTACCAACGCATGCATTCTTCATCAACGTGTAATCTCCTCCCACTTAGCCTTCATACACTCTTATTTATGTCCTTTGAAAAGAATTTGAGTTCTCATCTGAAGTCCTTGTCCCTATTTATAGGCGTCCAAGATTTCTCTAAGGCCGACACCTTCTACTTGGCCGCATGTCTAAGTGTCCTTTCCTTACACTATTAACGCAACCTTGCGTCATCGCGATCCAAGGTGTCTTGCTCCCCTTTTACCAATGCATAGCCCTCAATTTTGCATGTCTTCTTATGCATCCACCTTATTTTCTTAAGGCGTAAGGTTTCTTTCTAACAAGTCACATGTCCGGATGACGACCTTGAATGCATCCATCCATCTCATATGCTCTCATCCAACGTCATATGCGTCCATCCATATTCATATGTGTTCATCCTATCTTACCTTGTGCCCTTGTGGTGTCTTTAAATCTCAATATGACACCCTTCAAGCCATTGTCGCCTAGCACCTTTCCCCATATGCAACCTACTAACCTCGATTGCACCATTTCCAATTAACGCAACCTTACCTTGTGCATCCGACTTACGCAACTTGGTCACATATGCTAGATACTCGCAAGGCTCATCCTTGGCCGCATACCCTCTACCGCATGGCTTACCCTTGCCCTATGCGCTCAACTAGGATTATGACCAACCCTCTTCCACCGCGTACTATTTGCTCAAGCCCTGTCTTATGCGTCCACATGCCTCGGATGTCCTTGGTACATAGCACATCACCAACGCATAACAACCTTTGGGTCGACTTGGTTCTTAACTCAACACCTCATGGTATAGCTCACCATCGCCTAGGCTCTTGCTAACGCATCTCTTATGACCAATGCATGTATGTCCTTGTTGTTTGTCAACGTCCATAATCTCTTGCTCAAGACCAACGCAACCAATCCTCATAAACCTTATTACCGCAAGCCTTAGCAATGCAAAGACAATTCACCATGCGTTCACCATGGCTTGTCTCCTCGCCTAACTCATCCTTTAGCAAGGCCGCTACATAGCACCATCACATAGTGTTGCCGCATACCATCGTGTAACATCGCCGCATCCATCGCATAGTATCACCACATACCATCGTGTAGCATCGCCGTATACCATCTCATAGCATCGTCGCATACCATCGCGTAGCATGGCCGCATGCCATCGCATAGCATCGCCGCATACACGATCAACCTGTGCACGCATCTCCAGTGCCTTGCGCCTATGTCTGCACAACTTGAGGCTACCGCATGCTCTACTAACCTCTCAAGCATAGGCTACCGCATGCTTGTCCCCGCATAACCTTTCCTCTCGGCCATACTTCAGCCTCTTTCAATACCCAAATAACCTCTCAAAGGTTCATGGCCAACGCATGGCACCACACCAACACTTAGCATAAGGCCAACTCATTGTCTAGTACTTAAGCCATTTCTGCCTTGGCTTCCAATGCATAGTTCTATTTTGATTCATACTTAACCAAATTTTCACCAGCTAAAGCTTATTTCAAAGCTACTTAACAATCTATTTAAACACTTAGAAATTTCCTTCACTTCAACATAGGATTTAACTTTCACTTAGTTAATCCCTTTTATTTCCTGCTTAAGTAGGAAAAATGGAAATCTAGGTTTCACATTTATTATCCAAGTAACATTGGAGCTTCAATCTATAGTCCATAAGGTCCCCTCTGTAGCTCAACAGGGATGTATTGAGAATTAAGTTTTGGATTAATTTGAATGGTTCAAGTTAATTGAGGGAATTAATTATATGTGATATAATTAATATAATGTATTTGATACATTATAATATAAAGTATTTTGAGAGGAATTAAATATTTGAATATGATTCAAATATTAGTTATATGGATGAGATTCATATAATTGAATTGAGTAGAAATATAATTTATATTAAATGCCATGTAATGTTGAGAGAAAATACAAACTATAGGTTATATTGTATTTGATACAATATTAGGTTATATGTTATATTTGATATAAGTTAATTAAATGAGAGAGTTATCAGAATAACTCCCTTTCTGCTTTTCCTGTCCCTCACATGATGGGGTTAAGAGGTTATGTGAGGTTTTGTCTCACATTTGGTTTTCTCTCTTTCAAGAAAATTACAGAGAAGAAAAAATCTCTCCTTTTTCTTCCTCTCGATCCCTTTCCCTCTACCAAAAAGTAGCAGAGCCCACACCTCTTACGAATTCTCTGTTGGGGTTGATGCCCTAAATCTCATAGGGTCCTATAGTTTGTAAACCTTGTATGAACAAACTTGTATGTGATTAATAATATTTGATATTTTATTCACTTTTTCAATGAAATATGTGATATTTTAGTTGCATTAGTCACAAACCAATAAACTAACATTCAAGGTTATCGTTGTAACTTAAACTTGTATGTGGAGACATACAGGTGGATCATGTTTAAGTGATAACTTAAATGGTCTGTAATATATGGATAAGGTTGGTACCTTATCCTGATAACACTACGAGTATGACCCGCTTTGTAAATGTTACAAATGTTGTAAAGTACTACAAATGATCTAATCCTGATCATTCATATATTAGACATGCGAACAGGGATATTCTATATAAAGGAGTTGGTATAAGACCGAACCACGTAATGCTTAGTCTCATTATATAACACTGTTCATAATAGAGACTTTCATTTCACTAAAATGACCATAGGTAACATGACCTTAATCCTGAATGAGTTGTAAACTCCTACCTATGAGGACGATCCTTTAATTTGTATGGGTGAGAGTGGCTAGATCGCCGACTCAATAAATCTACCATTTTGGGAATTCGTCTAATTGGGAAGTTGGGAACTCAGCTACACAAGATGGAACTCACTCCTTCCTCGGAGCAGAGGTAAGTAGATAAATTGCTCTCTTAAGGGTTGATTCGGGGTCTTGAACAATGTGGTGTCGCACCCTCTCCTGGCCCAAGAGGGGTTTAGTCTTAGTGGGACTATGATTTATTGTTTATTAAAAGGATCAGTGGTACTTAAAGAGTTAGAGGTAACTACAAGGGCAAAACAGTAATTTGGCCCAGCGGTACTTACGAGCAATTTGTGAAGGGTCATCATACTATTGATTGATTATATTCAATGGACACAGAAATATATCTGTAGTGTGAAGAGTGTAATTGTTGGTATTTAATGGAGTGTCCGACAGTTAACGAATAGTTGATAATGTAATTAAAGAGTTTAATTAATTATTCACGTACCATTAGAGCTTCAAGCTATAGGTCCATAAGGTCCCCTTGGTAGCACAAAAGGATTTAGCTGAGAATCAGTTTTTAGGTTAATTTGAAATGTTCAAATTAATAAGAGAGAATTTAATTATATATGATATAATTAAATTGATTCAATTATATATGATATAATTGATGTAATGTATCTGATACATTATAGTTTAATTGGAGGAATGAATATTTGAATGTGATTCAAATATATTTTCTATGAATGAGATTCATAGTTGTTAAATTTAATATAAATATGATTTATATTAAATGCCATAAAATAGAGAAAAAGAATTATAGTTTATATTGTATATGATGCAATTTTAAAACTACAGGTTATAAATATAATATGATAAGTTGGTTATCATATTTATTTATATTATTAATTATTTGGATAATTAATCCCCTTTTTCTCTCTAACCACCTTAGTGGGAGGTTAGTTAATTTTTATGGAAAAATATAATAAATAAAATATGATTTTACTTTTCCATAACATAGTAGTTACACGACTTGTGAGATTCTACACGATGAAAGCAGAGACTATACAATAGGTTCATTCTCTAAACAATTAAAGCAATTCTTATACGATAGTGCGTTCTTCTTCAATCATCTTCCTCCTCCAAACTCACAAACTCCCTCCTAACCAGAATAGTCAGAGCCCACCACTCCTGGGTTCTCACCCTGAGAATGCCGAGGATACCAAGTGGTAGTGTCTTCACCTTTTGGTTCATTTTTGTTGTTGTTTAAGGAGTTCGTGACTGTTCGAGGAGTTCGTGAAAGTTCGAGGGATTTATTTGAAGAAGTGTTCTTCAAAGGTATAATCTCTGAACTTAATTTCTAGTTTAAAGACATGTTGTTATTTTTGTTAAGATGCATAATCTGTATGTTTGTTGTAATAGTTTGTTTTCAATCTAACTAGAATTTGGACGATCCGCCTTCGCTCATGGATCTCCTTGTAAACGAGTTCCTTCATTCTCATTCCCTAAGAAGAATACATGAGATTCCTTTTTTGTGGTGGTGTCTTCATTTGGAGAATGAAGGGTTCGTGATCCGGATAGAGGAAATTACGCAAAGAAGGTGTTTATCAAGGGTAAGTTGGAATTTCTTCCCAATTCTTCTCCTCCCATAGCATGATGTAAATTTCTTGTGTTATTGCATAACTTTTGTTTCTGTTCTGTAATTCAAAATTTTGTGAAAACAAAAGTTGGGATCGATCCTCATGTTTCCGCATAGGGACCTTCATCGGTTCCCTTCACTTAGTTCTTCTGCCCCGTGACACTACCACTAATAGCTTCTATGAGTGGTTATCACTGATAGATTTTAGTAGTGGCTATCAATGATAGACTTTCATAAAGTGGAACCGACTTTTATATCATTAATATCATCGATATATGGATATCACGTAAATTCTATCACTGATATCACTTATATCATGGTGATTGGTTATAGCTTCTACCATTGATGACATGTTATCAGAGATAACTTCTGTCATTTATTTTTATCGTCAAATAACATGCTATCGTCGATAGCTACTATCACTAATAACATGCTATTAGTGATAACTTCTAGACATCCTACTTACACTTTAGTTTGAGAATCAACCTTATTAATTAAATTCACTAAGCTGACTATCAATGATAGACTTTTATAAGTGGCTATTAACTGTGAAAGAAAATCATCAAAGATTGAGCTATCAACGACAAAAAATGTTAGTAGTTTTCACTAATTTACTTTCATTAGTGACTATCAATTTTGAAAGATTAACACTCAAAGTTATCAATGGCTTTTATTGAGAAACTTTATCTTGATTATCAATAATAGACGTTTATCACTAATAGACTTCTATAATTGATATCTACCTAAGTTCGGTATCTATATATGAATATGACTGATATCTATCTAAGTTCTATCACTAATATTACTGATACTTGATATTACCGATACACAAATATTACGATATCTACCTGAGTTATATCATTGATTCATGTAGTTTGTTAGTGATAGGAACCCTATCACTGATAGACTAAGTCTATTACTGATATCATAGCCTATCAATGATGGAAGTTTATTACTGTTAAATTTCATACTTTTAAAGTCCTACAAAAAAAAGAGTCCATTTGTAGCATTCTCATTTCTCATTTCATTTTTAAAAAAGATCTTGAATCTCAGAAATTGAGAAAAATAGTTTTTTTTTTCAATTCCTTGGGTCAAAACGTAGCTTTCTCTATTTTTTAATTGATTAATTTTTAATTAAAAAGTAAAAGTAAGCATAAAAAGATTAACAATGAAAAAAATTGAAGATAAAAAATCAAAATTAATAACGAAAAAAGAAAAAAATATATAAATATAAGCAATGAGAAAAAAAAATTGAAGCCAAATGAGAAGAAGAAAAAGAGAGAGAGAGAGAACACACAGCAAGAGAATTAAAAGATGGTTGGTCAACATTTGTCATATATGTAATTATTTTTAAATGGTGCTATGGTGGTAGATATTTCCACTTATTTTGCTTCCCATTATAAATTTTCGACAATATATGTACATGAGTCATTTTTATAGTAATGTTGTGATGCAACCGAATTGACTTAAGTTGATAATGTAGGGGCGTTTAAGAGATGATTCCACGTAAAATTGTAATAGATGACACAAAACAAGTAAACTAGCATGAAAAATTAATCATTGTGTTTTGATTCAAAGCTTGGAAGGCCTATTTCATGTGCCTTTATTTTCTTTCTTCTTTCTCAAGGAAAGCAATTGTTTCTAAAAAAAAATGGCTTATTTCGTTTTTAACCTAACCACAACATTAAATTAACCTTTAAAACAATGGTGTTTAACAACCTAGAGATTTACTACGACCACATTTTACGAGACTTTTTATAAATGAAATGGGAAATGGACGTGCATGCAAAATATTGCTATTTCTAGACGTGTTTAAGTAGATACAACAAGTTTTGTAGGTGTTATCCTTTAATCAAATGGTACAAATTTACTTCTCTCAAAATAGGCACCCAAATTAGAACTCTTTAAGAGTAGTAGTGAAGCAAAAACAAGAGAGGAAATAGCTAGCTACCCACATTGATCATTAATTAATTACACAATTAAAGAATTAATTTTACTTACTAAAATAGCCCTAATCGAACGAAAAAAAATAAAAATTCAATTCATACCTTTAAAATACTAGCACGACATGAATTAAATTTTATTTTAAAACTTTCAATTTCGTTCATTGAAAGTTTAGAATAAAAACTAATCCGCACGTCGTGGAATCTATCATTGGCATTTAGGGTTTCTACCAGGACCACCATAATAGAAATGAGTGCCCCATTGATCGTTATAGGAGCTCATAATATTATAACAATTGGTGTTTTCAGCCATGATTGAGATGTCTTGAACGGCGCTGAGGCTATTGTCGCTGTCGACGATCTCAAGGTTTCGAAAGTAGCTTGCTTTGCCAAAGCCGTCGTCGGGAAAGTGGCCAGAGCCCATTTGGGTGGAAGTGTGCTGCCCATTGGCCCTTGAGTTAACCACTTCCCCACCCCACTCCACCATTGTGGCGTGGTCGGTTAAGTGAGTGAATAGCTCTGCTGGCCAATACCCAACCAATGTGTTGTCCCCAAATCCCATCCACCAATTTCCCAACTTTGGATCCTGCGTTTATTATTATTTTTTAAAAAAAAAAAAGTATTAATTATAATGACGCCACACATTCAAAACTTAAAATATTCGTCGATGTTTTTATAGATGTCCATTTTTCTTATAAGGACTTGCTTCTAATGGAATAAAGAATCCTCATTAGAGAAAAAATGGGGACAAAAATATTCCTATGGGCTAAATGGAAACGGGAATCTCCATCCTCGTCCTATTTATTTCATTTTTATATAGCTAAATTTTCAAAAACATATTTAACTATACAGTTAAATACTATTTTTGTTTATGTATGTGGGAAGTTGTTCCATTTTAATATTTCTATTTTCAAATGTCCAGTTTAGTCCATAAATATTCTCAATAAATTTTAAATTTAATCCTTACGTCTAGTTAGTTTATTGTTCAGTTTTTCAAAAAAAAAAAAAAATACCTATTAGCATTATTATTATAATACTTAGAAACCTATACATATTGGATTTTCATCCATGAAAATTACTATTATTATTATTTAACTAATTTTGACTAAAAGAAAAACTCGAGAGATATCAATGTTGAATTTTTTATTTAAAAGATATGAAACAAAAAATTTTATAAAAAAATTAAGACAAAAAAAAAAAAAAAAAAGACAAAATACGATTTTAAATGAAAAAGGAGAAAAATTGTACCTTCCAAATGAGAATGGTAATGTCATATTGGCTGCCGGAGAAAGAGGAAATGGGAGAAATGGCGGCTCCGATCGCGATTTTGTTGTTTGTTTGTACAAATCCAGAACATAAAAGATTGTAGCAACCCGTTGCCTGATATGCATCACTCTGCAATATATTTTTTTTATTATTAAATAATAATATAACTTTTTATTTTTAGTTTATAATTTAACCTCATATTCTTTTTACTAAAATGTCACTCTCTCTCGAGTTAAAAAAATATAAAAATTAGAAAAATTATTTTAAATAAAAAATTGTCAAAAATATTTTGGAATATAGAAAGATATTACAATCTATCATTTTACTATATTTAATCATATTTGTAAATCTTTTAATTCATTTTACTATATTCAAAAACATTTAAGTAATGTAGAAACTTCTTTCAATATTATATATATAAGACCCAATCTAAAAGTATTTTTAAACTAATTTTTGGATAATACACCCTAAATAGTCAATCCCTATAGATCAACTTGGTCACATTGAAATAAAATATATCCAAAAGTTTTGATCTCAATAATACGTTTTAAATTTTAATCAATATCTTGATTGTAATTTATTATTCTATCACATGCATTGTTTCTAAAATCTTGCTTGTGCATTTTTTAAAGGCACATACAAGTAAAGTAATCCATTAATATAATATAATCTTCTCTAAATATAATTTCTCAAAAATCTTGTTATGCGTCTATTTTTGTAGTACCATAATTGCATATGAGAAATGAATTTAAAAAAGATTTATTGTGAATTACAACGACTAAACTAAACTCAATAATTATAATTACTTTAGTTATTACAAATCATAGTGATGAAGACTTGAAACTTTTTATTTCATGTCACATGTGAAGCTGTTCAAAATGAAATATAATAATTTTAAATATGACATATTCAATAACTTATGATTAGTTCTTACGTTTAAATCTTCTTATTTTGTGTAAAATTAGCTAATATAAATGTAATTCGGTGAAATTACCAATTTAGTCTTGAACTTTGAATTATGTTTGGTCTTTGAACTATCCAATATTTAAATTTAGTTTTTGAATTTTTAAAATTTTTAAAATTAAAATAAATCTACCCATGAACTACGAACAAAATTAAAATTTTGGGTTTCATTAGAATTATATTTAATAGTTTAATTAGCTTATAAAAATTTTGAATTTCCCAAAAATCCATCCGACAAAAGAAAATCAAACGTTAAGAGATATATTAAACATATTTGAAAGTTCAAAAACTAAATAGACAGACCTTCAAAGTCTATGGATTAAATTTGTAATTAACCTAATTATAATTAGGAGTGTAAAAAATTTGATGACCTTAAAAAGTTCATACCTAACTCCAAATTCCAATAATCGAATATAAACCTTTCAAACTATAGAACTGGGTTATGTTATAAGCTTATTAGGTTTCTTTTTAACATCTAACCTTAAAATTGGTAACACATGCTTTATGTCCATGGAGTTATATTAACTTTGTCAAGTGATTATGTCGTTTGATAAAAAATTTATCATTAAAAGTGGCACGGTAGATTATTCCTAAAATTAAAATTATTTTTGTTACATAAAAAATATATTTTATTGTTAATTAATATCTTTTTTAGTACAACAAGAATGAAGAGATTCAAATCTCAAATCTTGTGATTGTTAGCATGTATTACCTGCTGGTTGAGCTATGCTTACTTTAATGTTAGTAAATTTTATTTAGAGATAAAAGATTATATATGCATATATGTATTTTAATTGTATCTCCTTATTTAATAATTCTTTTTAGAGTTTTACTCTCCAATGACAAGCTTAGGAAAATAATTTGCACGAAATAAAAGTATTAAAAAGAGATTAGAAATCTGACCGTCCAATATGTGAATAATCTTGGCCTGCTGTCACCATAAAGCTCCGGACTGACCTGACTAGTAGAATAATCAAAACTTTAGAATATTCAATAAACCCTAAAAATATAAATTAAATATTATACTTAAAAAAATATAAAATTATATATATCCAAACTAAAACTAAAAATTAATTAACAAATCTTACATCATAATTATTTAAAATTAGTTAACTAAAGTTGACTTCAAATACTGAAACAATCCATAGTAAAAATGGGAGGTAAAGTGCAAAATATTGAAATTTAGACATCAAATGTAAACTAAACTCAAAAATAAAAAATTAATGATAAAATTATTTTGAAAATTCTACCTCCAAATTTCTTTCATTGTTATCTCCTTTTCACCAATAATTTAAAAAATAAAGACAAATTTTGAGAACTAAAAAAGTTATTTTTGTTTTTAGAATTTGACTAAGAGTTCAACTATCGTATTTAAGAAAAATACAAATTATTGTAACAAATGTGGATGAAATAAGTTTAATTTTCAAAAATTAAAATTAAAAAATAAATTATTATAAAAGAGTATGTCCATCTCCAAATTTCTTCTTTTATTATCTACTTTTCACTAATAGTTTAAAAAAGGGACAAATTTTGAGAACTAAAAAAAGTTATTTTTGTTTTTAGAATTTAACTAAGAATTCAACTATTGTACTTAAGAAGAATACAAATTATTATAACAAATGTGAATGAAATAAATTTAATTTTAAAAAACAAAAACTAAAATAACAAATGATTATGAAAGAGGATGATAATATTTTGAAATCATAGTTTAAATGAAAATCAAACTCTCATAATTAAAAATGTAATTTTTTGAGACAGGGAAATCGAATATAAATTAAACTCAATTTAGAATAAAAATAAATATTTTTAAAAAAAGAAAAGGCAAACAAAGTTCTAGAAAATTGAAGCAGAGCGGAAGGGGGAAGCAAATAAACAGGCTTTGGATTCAACAAACAATTAATTTAATCTTGGAAGTTGCATTAAAATCAACAAGATTACACAAAATCACAAAAATAAAAATATTTTTTTAGAAAAAGGAAAATATGGGATTGTGTGCGGGAGGGTGTAGGAAATGGAAAAAAATACCTGCCAACCAGCTTCTATACTGTTGAGATCAGAGCCGTCGAATGATCCCGAGAGGATCCAAATCTGAGAGAGGCTGAACTCGTTGACCATTTGAATTGACGGGTCCCACACGTTTATCGTCGCCTTCGCTCCGTACATCTCTTCTGAGGATTCAGTATACGCGATCGCATGCTATTTTATATACAACCATCCGTATCATATCAATTTAAACTTCACCAAAACAAATATGTTTCAAATTTTAACTATCTTATTATATGCATTTACCAAATTAGAGTTAAATCACTACTTTAGTCCATAATATATTTTCATAATTGTTAATTACATTACTATTATTTATAAATGATGTAGAATTTAACCATATTAAAAAATTATTGATGGAAAAAGTCTTATAAAATGAGTAATGAAAGATAGCCACATGACAGTATTAAAAATTTTCTTCAAATCAATTACTTTAATTTTTTTAGATTAGTGCTAATTTAATAGAATTAATTAATTTATTTATTTTTTTAGAATAAGTTCTAATTTAATAGAGTATTAGAACATTAGGACATTTGTCATATTTGCATAAACATTAATGATATGACCAACTCCTTTGGTTAATCAAATTAACTTATTTTAAATTTTACCTTTGTAATTTTAAAGATTGTCTCCAATATATAAATTTTATTTTTTACTATCTCGAAATGAAAATTTAGGTCCATTTAGTAATGTTTTTATTATTCATTTTTATTTCACATCAATTTCTTAATTATGATTTTTATCCTTGTAATACTTGAATTTTTTATCAAATTATATATATATATAAAAAAAAACTAATTATTTTTGTTGGAGTTTTGGGATGAAAGCAAAACTTCACTAAAAATGAAAAATGAACAATCAAAAGTGCATTTATTTATGGCTGTAGTGATGAATAAAGAGTTTAATGATAAACCTAATATATAGAGTTGAAGTGAAGGAAAAGAATCCATTCATAAAAACTCCCACCTTACAAAATAAATGCTTTAAAAAAGGAGAAGGAAAAAAAAAAGGAGAAGAAGAAAAGAAGAAAAGATAACGTACCTCGTGACCATTCCCACTGACCACATCAGGAGCGTCTATTCTTCGATCAAGGAGAATCGGTCTTTTTTTCTTCCCAAAGTCAAACAAAGACTTGGATCTTAGAACGTCATTCACTGTGCTGCGTCGCACTGGAATACTCCCCTTTGGGCACCGTGTCCCGTTCAAACGCCAAGTTTGCAATGTACCTCCCGCACCTGATCCCGCCCCCCTTCCACTCTCACCTTCTCTGTTCTCGTTCACCTTCTTTGTTTTCGGCCACTCTGTTGGCCCTCTCTGCACAAATTAATTAATCATGATATAGAATTTTTTTTAAATAATTAAATTAAAATATCATTTTGGTCCGTGTTTTATCTGAATTTTTGTTCTATATTAATCTAGATTATTACAATTATCTGATTTTAATATTTATACTTTTAATAAATCTTAAAATTAGTCTAGTTTCTTCTATTTAAAGTATGTTTGAAATATATTTTTAGGTTATTAATTTAAAAAATAAATCATTTTAAAAAAATTTGAATGAAGAATCACTCAAAATAAAATTTAAAGTGCATTTTAATAAGTTTTTATTAAAGTGTTTAAATAAAAATGAGTTTTTTGAAAAATATTTTTCTTAAATTAATCCAAACGGACATTTAGTCTATATGAGCTTTCCCATTATAAATTGTGCAAACATATTTATATAGTGTATTTGTAAAATTAACTTTAAGACACTAAATTCAATATTTATTGGAAGTGTAGAGACTGAAATTAAGATTTATCGAAATTAAATTAACTAAAATCGAATATTTGAAAGAATATGAGCCAAAATGGAACAAAATCCAAATTACGGGAACCAAAATGGTAATTTAACAAAGAAATTAATATAAATAGTTCCTTTTTTAAATTGTTTATTTGGGTTATTGAACTTGATATAAAAAAATTATAATTTTTGTTGTTGGCGTTAATTTGTGCGATTTCTCCTGTACATAGTATATTTTTATGTAGTTGAACTATGTTCATGTTGGTTTATCCTGTATTATTTGGACCAATATATTAGAAGAATATAATATATGTTTTCATATTGGTAGACTAAAGTTATACATGTGTGAAGTTTGTATCTTATCTCTATTTGTTAAACAGTGGATGCAAAAATGAGGTTAAAGGTAGAAATGTTTTTTTTTTTAAAAAAGGAGGGAAGGCTTAAAAATTAAGATGAGATTTATTATAATTATTATTATTATCATATTAAGAGAGAGAGTGTGGACCTGAATCTTGTGGTTCTTCAAGAGGGGATGATCTAGAGCTGGCTGTTTTCTTTTATGAACACAATCTATAATATCACCATCTGGGCTCTGAATAAAATAAAATAAAAACTAATGAAAAAGTGGAAAAACCCAGATCAGATATATTAACAAATTTTTATTTAAACAATCTAAAAAAAAAAAAAAAAAAAAACCAAATCTCACTTATCAAATAAGAGAAAAATCTAAAAGATCTTCTCATTTTGGCCTTGAAGAAATAAAAGTGAAAGTCCCACAAGTATATTTGGGAGATTATACATTTCATATACACATTTCAAAAAGATTCAAATTCTAATAATAGTGGAGATTGAAATTAAAAAAATGGAAAATGTAAGAGAAAAAGCTGAGAATAAACCATTTCTTCTGAAAAATTCCATAAATATATGGGAGATTATGCATTTCATATACCCATTACAAAAAGATTCAATTTTTTTGAAACAAACAAACAAAAAAAGAGCCAAAACACCAACATAATATTAAGTTTAAAAATCAAATTTTTAGAAACCCTCATTACAAAAATGGAACATACAAGAGAAAAAAACAGAAAACCCATTAAAAAAAACACACAAACACATAGGAGATCATAATATTAATATAAAAAAGTGGGAAAAAAAAAAAAAAAAAAAAAAAGAGAAGAGATTTATTATTGACCTGAATGGTGAGAAGAGGAGGCTTGTTAATGGAGTCCAAATGCCTTTGAATCCTTTCCAATCTCAAGCTACTGACTTGTTTATAAGTATAATTGAGGCCACAAACCAAAGTGAATCTTTGAAGAAGAAGAACAAGAAGAGAGAAAAGCAAAGCAAAATGAAGAACATGAAGAGGGGATGATGAATTTGAAATTGAAATTGAAATTGAAATTGAAACCCCTCTTTTTATCCCCATAATTTCTCTCCCAAACTTCAAATAAAATTCAAGAAAGAGAGATATCAAGTTGTTGAATTTAGGTTAGTTTGAAGATCCATAGAGGGTTTTTAGAGGGAAAAGAGAAAAAAAGAGAGCATTAATGGACTTTCAGCATCAAGATCATGATTGCCTGCATTGGATTCAGATAAATAGAAGAGAAGAAGAAGAAGAAGAAGAAGAAGAAAGAGGGGGGAAGTTGAGAAATTTAATTAAGATCATATTATTTATAATATATTTTTATATTTTTATATATTATTATTAATAAAAACTCAAACCTACCAAACTGAAACAGTCCCCTCCTTTTATTACATCCCTTCTTCAATGTGCATTATCTGTCCATCTCTTTGCTATTAATACTTTTCTTCAAATTGCACATCTTCCCACCTTTTCCTTTCACTTTTTTCCTTTCTTTACTTGAGACAGTAAAAAAGGGAATGAAGGAAGGAAGTGCCATCTTCATTTGGTTTGGGATTAACAAATTAGTTGTGTCAAATAAACTTAGGTTTTTCTTAAGCCAAATCGAGCATAGCTCAATTGTCATTTGTGTGTTGCTAACTACGAGATCTTATCTAATTGTATCGAAAGAAAACGAAAAATAAGTATTTTTAAGTAGTTTTGAAAGAGGATCCAATCTTGCCTTTAAAGTAGGTTTTAGATGCCTTGAATTATTATTATTATTATTTTGTAGAAAATTTTGAATTTTAGTATTATGCATCTGATTTTTCCTTTTCCAATTATATATACTTTTAAAAATGTAAATATTGGATAATGAGTATTGTTTACAATACTTTATTGCATTGAAAAACTACCTCTTTAGTCTTGAATTTTGAAGAATAGGTGTGTTTTGTTTATTTCTGTGAGTCTTTTTAGAATTAGTATATTTTCACGTATTTAATTTAAAAATAAGTCATTTTGAAAGAAATTGGAGTATTTGACAGTCACTCAAAATAACTTTTTAGGTATATTTTAATCAATTTTTATCAAAAATATTTAAATAAAAATGAGTATGTTTGAAAAACATTTTCTTTTTTCAAGTCAATCAAATGGGCCCTAGTCTATGAGTTTTCAAATTTACCTTTTTAGTACTTCAGTTTTTTAGAATGTGTTTAAAAAGCCCCTAAAGTAATTTTGTTCTTTATTTTAAATAATTATATGATATTTTTTTAATTAAAACAGTAAGTTAAAAATAATGATTTTAGAGAGAAAAATATTTCTTTAAAAAAGCATTCTAAATAAAATAAAAATTAAGGGACTAGAAATTATATTTTAAAATTTTATTAAATATACATATTATTAAAAATTTCAAAATTAAAAAGGTATATTTAAAAAATTTAAAGACCAAATATACATATTCTTTTACCAGGTGATTAAAAAAAGGTAATTTTCTCTAAAAGGGAAAAAAAAAAAAAAAGCAAAGAAAGAAAGGAAATGTGGGCGGTTGAAAGACAGAAATGAAACTCGGAATTTATGCTTACAAAGAAATTTAGAAGAGGAATTAAAAAATATAATCTTAAATAGTCTACTTTTCTTTCTTTAAATTTTTTACCAAATCAAAGTATACATGACTAGAACATATTGGGCACAACAATTATGACTAAAGTATTTAGAGATATAATATAATGCAAAAAAGTAAATATAATAAAATTTAAATCTTATTTTTGAAATCTATCAATGATAAACCATAGCGTTAATAGGGTATCAATGATAGACTATATCACTAGTAGAAGTTTATCAGTGACAAAATCTATTATAAATAGATTTTGCTATATTTACCAAAAAAAAAAATTTTAAATGTTGCTACACTTAATTATTATCCCTAAAAGTACCAAATGCAAGTACCTAAAAAATTATTATTGACAAATAAAATTTGTAAATATTAACTTTTTTTTTTCAAATTTAATCCTAAATTTTTAAAATTTAAATATTATGTAGATTATATGCTTCCTCATTTAGACGCCTAACTTTTTTAAAAAAGTTAAGAAACCTTTTGTCAACATAAGTATATATAGTTCAACGAAAATTTTCATATATTCCTTCTCTGATAATCAGAGGTTCAAATTTTTATATCCCACATTTATTTTTAAAAATAAATAAATAAACTCTTTAAATACAAACTAGTTAAAATAAAAAATAAAAAACAAAACTCTAGAGATTAATCATAAAACATATAATTAACCTAAATTCCGAGCTCAAAAGTTTCCCTTTTAGTAGGTTGTTTTAATAGGTTGAACTAAAAAAAAAAAAAGTTTATTTTTACTATTTTTTTTATTGAAAGAAATATATATAAAGTATTTTTTATAATTCAACCATTATTTGAGATAATAATTGATGCGACTACTCAATATGTGCTTATATATACGTACATATAATATATATGAAATTGCATTTGTAAGATTTGTTTTCTCCGATCCCAACTTGGATTTGAAAATTGCTTTATAATGGTTTAAATTCCTTTGTGGTGCCACGTGTGATTGTCTCATTGTTCAATATACATCAAACTAATATATGTGTGTATGTATATATGATTAGGAATATGATATGTTACCATCTCTTCATATTTTTGCTATATACTTAAAAGTCAATCCTCCCCATCCAAGCATTTTTCTATATATAAAATCATATTTGACATGTTTTTCAAATTTCTTTTTCGTGTAACCACATGTGGAGATGAGAGGTTTGAATATCTGATCCACTTATTAGTTGATTATATAAGTTCTAAGACCTTTGTCTTTGAGTTATAAGTTTGTATGTAACAGTTTCCTTAGCAATTTTGTTTTTGGCCTAGATTTGTAGGAAATTTCTTTTCTTAAGGTGGAAAACTATGTTATGTGTTCATTTATCTTTTTCTATATCTCTTTATTTATTTGTACTTATTCCAAATGCTTAACCTAATATATAAACCTAGAGGGAACTAAAACTAAATTGAATTAACTAGAAATTCTAAAATTTAGGAATTGTAAACTTATGAACATTTATGCATCCTCTCCCTATGATGGACTATACAATATAATATTTCGAGTGATGTTGTATGGAAGTTGAAATGATGTTTATCAAAGTGATTTGATATATAACAAATTTATACGTTGTGATAACAAATGAGAACAATGAGTCATCTTATCATTTGAGATTTTTTTTTAACAAGGTCACTTAATATAACATTGTTCAAATCAAAGCAGTTAACTTTGAAGTTTCTATGGTGGAATTACTAGAAAAGAATGTGTGTCTTATTATATAGATAGTAACTACCAAATCATTTTAGTTTTTATTGACCACACTTAGTTTACATATCTTCAAGATCTCTCTCATTCAAATATGACTTCACGATTCATTCATGAAATTATACCTCTCCCTCTCATCGAGCAACATCACATCACAAAATTCTGTATTGATAGCATTCGAAAAGTACTTATTCTTGAACTTTTAATGAGCCAGTTTTTGTGTTTTAAATGTATGCTTTGGTGCTTTTCTTTGATACTTTGTAGTGTTAAAATAAATGGACCTTTTTTTAAATAGGATTTCTTTTCTTCACAAAAGTTCAATAAGAATAGTATCACTTTATCTGGCCCAGAAACAAAGAGAACAAAATTTTCATATGTGATTCACCTTTAGCCACGTAGCAGAGAAAAACAAATTGAGTAAAAATTTTAGGTAATCAATCTTATCTCCTCATTATGTCAATTTCATTCTCTCACATAGGGTTCTAAAGCTCTCTAACTTCTCTCTCTTGTTCTTGACATTTCATGTAGATCAAAAAAGAAATATTTTGAAGAAAATGAGCATGCAACTTATGAGATGAAGAAAGAAGAAGAAGATCTGTACAAGGATTATAGTAGTTCAGTCTAATAGACCTACATCCACTGTCAAAGGTATGAGTTTCTTCTTTTATTCAAGAGATTTTTTAAGGTGTTTAAGATCTTTTCAGATTTCTTATGTCATCTCTATTGTTCCTCCCAAATCTATTATATATATATATATATATATATATATGTTTGTAAGGAGGTTACAAAATAGGTAAGCTAAAAAGCAACTGTTTTAGATTATTTATTGTTTCAAGAACTAGTAATAGCTTTCTATTTTCTTGTAATAAATATAGATGAATTATAACTTTTGTTTTGAAGTTTAAAGGTAATTGTTTAGTTTAGTTTCTTTTACATGTAGGAATCGAGCAATATTTGGATGCAAATTGAAGACTTTGATGCAAAAAGTAAGAAAAATGAGCCTTGGGAGTCAAGTTGGAGTCCAAGGTGCATGATTATATGAAGAATGGGAGAGCCCAAAAAGTTGTAGAGGAAGCATTGAAATGCTCAAACGAACATTACTTAACGTTGAAAACCCGAGAGCAAGCATCAAAACACTACTAAGAAGCATCAAAACACTTCATAAATTGAAGGGATGCTAAGATGTAACGCGAAGAGTTGCTTGGCAAAAAATCTAGGTAGTGGCACACCATGCAATGCTTTCGATCAAACAACTATTAAATTTGCATTTCATGCTAGATTTTAAGAAGTTGATTTTGGAAGAATTCAATTCGAGAGAGGAAGAATACAACAAGGTTTCATGTTTTTTAGGCTAGCGATCGTATTGGAGTGTAATTCAAGAGATTAAGGACGAGAGTCAAAAGCTTGGGGAGTGATTCTACCTCTCAGAGATGAAATTGAATCGTTGGATAAGTTCTCTTACCCTTTCCATTTGTCTTTATTTCCTATGGTCGATATTTGTTAGTCAATTGTTATTTCTGTGTATTGAGACAATGAGCAGTTGATTTCCTTTATTTCTAGGGTTTCAGTGTTAATTTAATTACGTTGCCTTGAATTGGATTATCGTCAATTACATTTCTAGCATATTTGCTCTTAATGTCGTTGAGCACTTGATCGCCGTTTGATTGATTTAGGTTTATTGTCTTGATTGAGAGATATGACTTTAGGCCAAATATCGCATGTTAAACTATTATTCGATTATGCACGAGAGTGTGATAGGACAATAGTAAAGATCAACAACGAAGGGTCTTAGTGCCATATGTTCAGTTAGCTAATTACAAAGAGATTTATGTTAGAAATTTGGTGTAAGGAAAAGTTGAGCTTGAGAGAGGAGACCTTAAACATTAGACTTTTAGATATAGGTAATTAGTACTAATATGTTTAAAGGTTAAATAGTTGAATTTATCAGTTCATTCAAAAAATCAATATTAGAATGTCTTAGCTTTTTGGTTGAATTAACTTCTCCCTAGCCAATTGATTTGCTTGCATTAGTTTTTAATTCTAAACATCATCATGTTTGAGTCCTTAGATAAAATGGGAAGAATTTTTGTAATAGATAAAAGAGTTAATCCTCGATTTTTAGATGATGATACTTGATCTTTTAATACTCGATTTTCCAAATGATGATACTTGGTATTGGATTATTTTATATATTATAATTTGATCCATGCATGATCTCATGTTATAATATTTAAAACGGTTTGAGATCGATTATCGTCACCAACAGTGATTGTTGGGCGATGACTGCCATAAGGAAGTAGCGATCGTGTAAGGATATTTTGATCAGGATATTTTGATCATTTACGTATATCGTGAATATGTGAAAGGAATTATGAACTAAACACTAAAGAAATCATATTTCATAGCTTTATTTATATATATATTCTCTTTTTTTTCTAGAGTTCGGATTCAAGTGTTCCACTCGAAATAACTTATTTTTCAAACTCAATTTTAAAATACCATTTGGAATGGTTGTCAGAGAAACTAATCTAACGAAAATGTATTTTCCCCCATAATTTAAACAGTTGAAAAAGCAATCTCAACCACACTTTTAATCAATTAAAAACTCAAAAGATTAGTCTCATCCAAAGACTTTGATTTCAAAATTCGGTATATGAACTATTTAGAAAGACGAGTATGCAAAGATTGGTTAAATGGTTGAATTTAAAGAGGAATTATTCAAATTTTATATTAGAAGAAAATAATTTTCTTATTCATATTTATAATCTAAATTTAACGTTGAATTCAAATATTTTTTTTTTTACTAATTCAAATATCTTCATTATTTTAACCATTAAACAATAAAACTTGAAATTTAAATATAATATTTATATAATAATAAAAAAACATAACATTAAATTTTTAACTATAGTAAATAAAAAAAAAGGTTAACGGAGCGCAGATGGGGGCGGGGAAGGGCCACATTAAGCTTGCCAAGAATTTTTTCCCTCAGTCCCTCCCCCATTCCTCATCTTGTTAGTCCTATCGGGCTATGTCCTCACGGAAAAAAAAATAGACATCTCTTTATATATATACCCTTAAAAATAAACTCTAACCCTAGGTTCTTTTTAGCATTTTAATTATTGTGATATATAGAAAATGATCCAAATAAAAACAGAAATGTCTAATTTCAATCCATATAAAACAAGAAGTAGGCCCAAATTTATTTTTAAAAGAAAAAATATACAATAAAAAAACGAAAAAGAAAAAAGAAAAATTGGAAGAAAAGAATTCTTTCAAAAAAAAAAAAAGAAAGAAAGAAAGAAAAGAAAAGCCAAAAACTGACTTGAATAAAATCAAATTTATTGGTTTGTTCTTCCTTGGACATCGGATTGGTCCATCTTTATAAAGTCAATTGATTTGATTTACTTATGATTGTCCAAAATCTGACAAAACCAAACCGATTTTCACCCATACTTGTGTGGGAGCAAAAAGGAAAAAAAGATTATTATTATTATTATTATTTAAATTTAATTCTAACTATTTTTTTAAAATATTATTTCATCATTAAACTTTACTTAGACTTAAAACTTAGGTCTAATTTGACACAAATCACAAACCCTACATCATATATTGTTAGCAACTCACTAACCATACTTCTATTAAGATTCTTCAAAGCCAAAATTAGTAAGGGATTTAATTATTTGAATTTGGATTAACAATTGTCAATGCCTCTTTGACTTAATCAAATTAATTAATAGATTAATTTTATCTACTCTCCTTTTGATATCTATATTAAGTTTAACTGATTCATTCCATGAACAAGTTATAATTTAATGACATATACAATAAGATATATAGAGTATACTCTCATAGCCACCATGTGAAAATTAATTAAACAAAAATAGAACATAAAGTTTCCTCTTGGCTGTGTATGTATGTTTATTTTTTTACCAAGATAAATAAAAGCTAAAATATTATTTTTGTCCTTATATTTAAGTATTTATTTAATTTTAATCTCTATTTCTAGTTTATGGTTGATTTTTTTCAATTTTTTTTTATTAATCCATTAGCATTTTTACTATACATTTTGAAAATTTTTCACCAACTGTATCTTCTTTCATAAAAAAATATTATTATTGTTAAACCAATTATGATAAATTTAACTTCAATAAATTAAATTTAAAATTAATTGAAAATACTAAGAACTAAAATTGAACAAATTCTAAATTGCAGGGACCAAAATAGTATTTTAATCTAAGTAATTTATAAGCTTAAATACGACTCTCATTCTTATACTCTTAATTTTAGTCATTTTGATCTTATGCTTTTAAAATATTCATTTTAGTTTCTATATTTTAAAGATTTTCATTATAGTCTCGGTGCTTTTAAAAGGTGGTCATTTTGGTTCATTCAATATCATTTTTATTTTTGTCATTAAGATATTAAAATGAGTACTTTATATAAATAAATCAAAATGAATAAAAATTGAGGGTACAAATACCATAGTGAATAAGTGCGGTTAGACATTTAAATCATTATTGCTCACATTGACTAAAATTAAATAAGAAAAAAAATATAATAATGAGCAATTTGAAGTCAATTATGTTACTAGAATGTAAAATCATACACAAAAAAAAAAAAAATAAAAAATAAAATAGTAGTTGGTTTTCTATAAATATTTGGATACATTCTACACTTTACCTATCCATTTTTTAGTCGATCCAAATATCCAATCATCATGTTTTCATATATATTTTAAAAAAAAATAAAAAAATAAAAAATAACCTATTGGAAAAATCATTTTTTTGCTATATTTAAAATATTTCTAATTGTTTTACCGTTTAAAACATTTTCTCTTTTATTTTTTGCTATGTGTGATTAAAATGGACTTAAAAAAAATGGATAGAACTGAAGACGCACACAAATATTATTTTTAAATTTTATTTGTGAGTGGTATATTTATTTAATCAAATTAAATGGTAGAGTATTTTGCACTAAAATGAAAAAAGAAATCAATACATAACAGATAAAATCAAATAGATGTTGAATTTTCGAAAGTTGATATGATAAAGACATATTTAACCTTTAAGTATAAGATTAGAAATAAATAAATAATAAATAAATGGAGTGGTTATCGAAGTCAAGCCATGGAAGAAGGAACACGTGGGTTGAAATATTAAATGAGATATTATTTTTTATTTTTATTTGTTTTTATTTATTTATTATTATTATTATTGAGAAATGAGAATAAGCTTCTATTCTCGAACCTCTCACACATTGATAAATGAGAGAGAAATTTTGTAGTCAGCCTCTTCATTAACTTCAAAACCTGAAAATTTGGGTAACGCTTTTTATTATAATATTTGTTGTCAAGATCTATACTTGAATTTTCCAAGGAACTTCTATCTCTCTAGTCCTTTTCTTCCCTTCTAAACTTATTAATTAAAAAAAAGTAAAATTTTCTAGGACGGATCAAATTAAAAGATCAACCATCACCGAAAAAGTAGTAAGAGTTTTCAGAGACGAGAGAATAGTAGTAAATAATCTCTTTATTTAGTAGAGAGTGATCAGCAACAATTTGCGTTCCATTAATAAAAAAAATTATTTTAATTTGTTAAGACTCATGTTGTTGATCAATATAGAGATTCAAATTCCTCGACTATGAAAAATTATTAAAATTTTGGTTTCTAGCATCAACTCACAAGAAGTTTATTCTTTCCTCTTTTAAGTGTTGTTGCCATGAGTGTAAAAGATACATTCTTCATTCTCATATTTGGTTAAATAGAACAAGACTATTCAAACAATCACTACTGTTTTAGCCATCACAATAGTTTAATCTATTTATTTAAATTTCACATTTATTATTTTTGAAGATTTGTACATATTTTTGTATTAATAAAATATTAGCATAGTTGAATTAATTAATTAATGTCATTCATTATTATTATTTTTTTTCAAGAAGAAGGGATTTTAAACTCACATTTGTTTAATTAAAACAAAGACTTTATAAATATTATAGATTTTATTATCGAAGTTTATTTATATATGAAATAGACAACATTCATGGACCTGTGGATGGTTGAACAATAGGTATATTAAGTTAGATGTACAGAACCTCTATCAATTGCTTGTGGTTTTTTTCATCGTGTTTGAGGTTTCTACAAAGAATGAAAGTTAGGCTAGGAGAGGTGCACGATTTTGGTGGACGGGTACGTAGGACTATTTGGTTTGTTTGTATATTTTTAGGTATGAAACAAAGGACTAAGAGGGAGCGACAATGCCAATTTTTCTTTTCTATTTTGAATAAGAGTCTAAAAAATAAAAATATTCTCTCTATTTTTATTTTTTATGTTCGTTTTTATTTTCATTTTGCATTGGAAATTTGGGCAATATTTTACTTATAATTCTAGTCGTTCGTAAAGAAAAGGAAAGCCATGTTGGTTTCTTATTAGTTGATTTATTGAAATTGATAAAGGCTTATAATTCCGTTCATAGGGCTTGAAGAACCTCAAGTAATATCAATTTTGTTGATTGTTATTTGGGTTATTTCAATACCAAGCATGCTTATGGTGCGTTAATTCTTAAGCTCTTTGGCTAACAATGAGAATATCTTTCAAATGTTTGATGATATTGATGAATTGAGTTCAACTCTTTTTAGAGTTTAATATATTTGTTTTTGTTCTCTTCACTTAGTTCGACCAATGACAAAAAAGACTTTGTTGGTTCTTTTTATATTAGGTGATGAGTAAACTACATGAAGAAAAATGTTATTTCCAAAATTATACGATGACTTGCATATGGCCCCCATCCTGACTTGATGACATATGAGAGTTATATGATTTACTGATATTGTTGAGATAAAAGCCCTAACAAAGCAAAATAATCAAGACGTAATTCGAAATTAGTTGAGAAATTGAAATACCTTGGAAAAAATAAAGAATATCATAAAGACTTAAAAAAATTCAACCTACTATAAAGTTTTTAGGTTAAACATACTGTAATACTGGGAATTTAGTATTACAGGAAGAGAAAAGAATCACTTACTTTTGTTGACGATTTAGACGAAAGGACCGATTCTCCTTGGAATTGAAAGCACGAGCACCACCAATTTAAAAACCTCCCCGTTCTCTAAGAATTTGGGTATTGGTTTGTAGAAACTAATCTTTAATGGGAAAGAAAGGAGAGGATTTTTTTTTTCAGAACCCTTCTGTAAAGAGAATAACGTTTTTCCAAACATACATTTTGCAGGTATATTAACCAATGGAGAGAGAGTAAAAACATGGGAGTTATCTTACGTTTATGATAATTCCCTTATGTGGGAGTTATTTATTTGATTTAATAAAATTAAATACTTAATTAAAAATAACTAATAATTAATTAATGATTTCATTTAAATTATATTTAAATGAAATATCCCTCACATAACCTATAGTTTTAATTCAATTAATTTAATTAAATCAAATTATATTTGATTAAATTAAATTAAATTAAATTAAAATTTGTAATTAATTAATCTTCTAATTAATTAATTATCAAATTAAATATCACATATTTAATTTAACATAGATGTGAATCATATTAAATTGCATTTCTCTCATAACCTAAGGTTTTAATGTGCATCTAATACGCATTAATTTTAACCTATAATTTTAATATGAATCCAATTCATATTATTTTAATATTTGAACTCCTTCAAAATTTAATTCTCTCATAAATCCAATTTGAATCATATCCAAAATTAAAATTATATTATAAAGTTTAATTAAAATATAAACTTTATATTATAATGTATCACTATACATTATACAATTTTTCTAAGTAAATTTGAACATTTCAAACTCTATTCAAGATATAATTGTTATAAGCTATATTTAAATTAATATGTATAGTTATCCTTTATTGTAAGTTTGTATATCCTAGATTAGGGTTTCTCATTCTCTTATATATATGTACCTTTTATCTAATTAAATGATAAAAAATTAATTATCCAAAAGTACAGAGTACATATTCTTTGTTTAGAGTTTAAAATATTCTTTAACGGCTTTGTGAGTTAGGATTTGAATTTGGGTCATCACTTTGAGTAGTTGTTTAACGACATCGCCCACCTCAGGAGGAGTGTCGCCATCGTCCGCCTCGATTTGTCATCGTCGTTCACTGGAAACAGCCGTGCGTGAGTCACATGCACTGCCAGTTCAATGTTGCTCCATCGCCACACGTCGACGCGTGGGAGCACGTAAGGCCGCCTTCTTCACTTCTGTCGGTTGGGTTCGTCTCAAGTTAGCTTTTTCGGTCCATCTGTGCCTCTAGTTTTACCAACATCTACTCGAGTGTGAGGCTGTTTGGAAAATACCTTTTTGTTCTAGGGTTTATGACTATTTTGCTCTCATTTGGGGCTGTTTCGATCTTTGATTTACCTTACTTTTGATTCTGATTTGTTTAATTCTGCATGTGGGATCGTGTGTTGGTTATTCATGGATGAGATGAAACATATGATTGTATCTAATGTAATTCCATTAGCATCAAAGATAACATAATATAAGTTAAATGGAGCTAATTGCTATGATTGGCATCGTACTATTCAGTTTTATTTACTTAGTATTGATATGGATGATCATGTCTAAGAATCTACCACAAGATGATAAGAAAAAGGCTTGGCTTCATGATAACGCTTGACTTTATCTTTAGATTAAGAATTCCATTGAGAGTGAGGTTGTTGGTTTGGTAGATCATTGTAATTCTATTAAGGAACTCTTAGAGTTCTTAGATTTTTTATACTCAGGAAAAGAACACGTCCATCGAATGTTTAAAATTTGTATGCAATTCTTTTGAGCCGAACAGAAAGCAGAATCTTAAAAAGATAGCTGCCGATCTTGCCTTATTGTTACCTTTTAGCCGAGATGTCAAAGTTCAACAAGTCCAATGAGAAAAGATGGTTGTTATGATATTTCTGAATGAATTTTCACCTGAATTTGGAATGACTAAAACATAGATTCTTTCTGATTCTGAGATTCTGTCATTACAGGAGGCCTTTAGTCGTGTTCTTCGTATTGAGAGCTCTCAATCTGGTTTGTCTGTTTCTCATCCTAGTAGCACTCTTATAAGAAAGAATAATAATTCTCGGGTTACTCCAGGGATGACCAATAATTTTCAGAAGTCTAGTTATGATAATAAAAAATCAAATTCTTAGGAGATTATTTGTCACTATTGCCATAAGCTAGGACATCTGAAATATGATTGTTGAAAATTGTTGTACAATGATATGGCCGAAAAGTCTGTTACCATCTCTGCTAACAATTTTGCTAAATTTCAAGTATTTCAGGAATCCATGCAGGCATCTTCTTCATCGAACCCTACTGCCACCATTGATGAGATAGGTAATTTGAAATGCCTTCTTACATCATCTACCAAGTGGGTCATAGACTCAGGTGCCACCGCTCATATGACAGGTAATTCTAACTTATTTTCTACATCTTTGTCCCCTGCCCATCCCCATCTGCCACTTTGGTAGATGGATCCACCTCATTTGTTCTTAGATTCGACACCATTCCTCTCATGCCATCTCTTCCATTCCTCTCTGGCCATCTCTTTCTTTCTCCTTTGTGTTACATTTTCCTTCGTTGTATTTTAATTTAATTCCTTTTAGCCAGCTTACTCGAAACCTTAATTGTTATGTCTTGTTTTTTTCATAGTTATTGCTTGCTTCAGGATGGTATGAGTCGGGGGGCCTTTACATTTTTTATTACCAAATACCAAAAGTTGTAGTTCACTGTCGTCTAGGTCATCCTTCTTCGTCCATGTTGAAGAAATTTTATCTTGAATTTTGTTCTTTTTCGTCTTTGAATTGTAATTCGTGTCAATTTTCTAAATTTCATTATGTTGGTTTTGGTCCTAGAGTCCATAAACGAGCTAACGCTCCATTTGAGTTAGTTGATTATGATATGTGGGGTCCTTGTCCAATTGTGTCTCAAACATGTTTTTATTACTTTATTGTTTTTATTGACGATTATTCTCGTGTGACTTGGTTATATTTAATGAAAAATCGTTCTGAGTTATTGTCTCATTTTTGTGCTTTTCATGCTGAAATTCGAAATCAATTTAATGTGTATCAAACCTTGCACACTGATAATGCTGGTGAATATTTCTCTGATGTTCTTGGATCTTACTTATGTCATCATGGCATCATTCATCAACCCTCTTGTGCAGACACTCTATCTCAAAATGGAGTTGCTGAAAGAATGAACAAACACCTCCTTCAAACAGTCTGCGCCTTATCCTTTTAAATGCATGTTCCAAAGTAATTTTGGGCTGATGCGGTGTCCACTGCTTGCTTTCTGATTAATATAATGCCTTTCTCTATCCTTAATGGAGAGATTTCTCATCGTACTCTTTTTCCTACGAAATCTTTGTTTCCTATGGCACTTAAGATCTTTGGCTGTATTTGTTTTGCTCGAGATATTCGTCCACATCGTACCAAATTAGATCTAAAATCTTTGAAATGCATTTTCTTAGGCTATTCACGTGTTCAAAAGGGTTATCGTTCTTATTGTCCTACTCTTAACAAGTATCTTGTCTCTCCCGATGTTACGTTTTTTGAAGATATACTTTTTAGTCCCACGCGGTCCAGTCATTGTAAAGGAAAGGAGGATGATTTTTTTATCTGTGAAATTACCTCTTCCACATCCTCTCCTACTCAACCTTCATCCGTGTCTCTTCCTTCTTGCCCACTGGTCACTCAAGTTTACTCTAGGCATCCTCCACAGCCACCTTTAGACACATGTCCTATACCGATGGCTTCTTCAATATCTGATTCGGAATTGAGTAATGATCTAGCCATTGCCTTTCGAAAAGGTAAACACAGTTGTACTTACCCGATTTTTTTTGTTTGTTTCGTATAACTAGTCGTCTTCACCCACTTATTCCTTTATTAAATCTCTTGATTCCATCTCTATTCCTTACTCGGTTCATGAAGCTTTATCGCAATGATTGAGGAGATGACTGCATTGGATGAGAATGGTACTTGGGATTTAGTCTCGCGTCCGGTTGGAAAAAAGGCTATTCGATGTAAATGGGTGTTTTCTATTAAAGCCAATCCTGACGGGAAAGTGGCTTGCTTGAAAGCTTGCCTTATTACCAAAGGTTATGCCCAAATCTATGGGACTAATTATTCAAATACATTTTCTCCTGTTGCTAAATTAACTTCTATTCGACTATTCCTATCCATGGCTGCTACTCATAATTGGCCTTTGCATCAACTCGATATTAAGAATACTTTTCTACATGGTGATCTTCAAGAGGAAGTTTACATGGAGCAACCACCTGGGTTTGTTGCTCAAGGGAAGAGTGATGAGGTATGTCGTCTTCGAAAATCTTTGTATGGACTGAAACAAAGTCCTGGAGCATGGTTTGTTAAGTTTAGTCAAGTACTCGAATAATTTGGTATGAAGAAAAGTACTTCTGATCATTCTGTATTCTATCGACGATCTGATTATGGTATTACCTTGCTTGTTGTGTATGTTGACGATATCGTTATCACTAAAATAGAATCTCTGGAGAAGTTTATTACTTTTTTATGATATATGCTTGCACTAGACCACTCTAAATTATATATATTATCATTCAGACACATTTAATCGATTAGTGATAACCGATGTTGGTTGATAAAAGTGATATTCGGAGTTAGCTGTGGTCACCATTGGAGATAATTCTAGCTAATGCTTGCCTTAGTATAAAATTGTTGGGTTATAATATAATATATATATATATATATATATATATATATTTCAGAATCTTAGATTATATTTCCTTAAACTAGCTAGGTGTATTTCATATTTGATTTAACTTTTATATCCAACCTTAACAGATAGACGGTAAAAAAAATGGTCTCTTTATGTATAAACATTTTCTTTAAAAGAAAATTGAAATAATTCTTTTTATTAGAGCTAGGTTTCAATCTAGACTTGTGGGTTATGGACCTATTACGCTTCCAATGCACTATTTTAATTTGTTGGTCTCTTATCGTATAAATTAAACTATATATGTTTATTCCCAATCATTTCTCAATTTGAGCATAATTGAACTAATTTAAATATAAAATATGAATCTATAGAAAAAAAATCCTACATTTTTAGGATAAGAAATAATAATAAAAAAACGACAAATAATTTCCTACCAATATTTATTAATCTAAACACCATTGGCATTTATCCCTGAATCCATTATGCTTTTAATTTTATGAATATGCAAGGATCCTTGTAATTAAGACATAGCAATGAATGTAACAACTAAGATGTTGGCTCAACTTCCATAATTTATTGCTATCATAACCTTCAAAAGAATTGAACAACAAAGTTTTCCACTTTAAGAAGGCATTTATATATGAGAAAAAACCCTAGCACACCAATACCATTAGCTATACCCTTCCTCATGCATCCTTGTCTTTTCAAGTCTCATCATACCTTCATAAATTGAATTGACTCACCAATGAAGGAGATTTGTTATTTCATTTCATTCTAACCACTCAATCATATTTGAATTTAATTTTCTAAATTAAGGTCCATAGATTATGAAATCATAAGAAGTCTAAACTTATTTAAAAAGGGATTGATGTTGAAAAATGTTTATCCGTCCTCATGAAAATTTTAATGATCTTTTATATACTTTTCTATAAGAAATATCAATCCACGAGATATTGACATTTATCAATGTTTTTGTTGACATTTTCATAAAATTAAGGTATCAACGAGATAATCACACTATTTAAATCTTTATCTAAAAACTAAATGTCTTAATATAACCATCTTCAATTAACTTAAGGAAAATTATTTCAAATGGTAAAATTAATGAAAATATTTATAAGATATAGATAAATTTCAGAACTATCAATGATAGATATTGATAGAAGTCTATCAGTGAATATCAGCATCTATGATTGATAGTTTTATAATTTTGCTATATTTTATAAATATTTTGATTCATTTTTCTATGTTTAAAAACCGTCCTTAACTTAATTTAGATATTTGATTTACTACCTAATAATAATAATAATAATTACACAGTATTCAATTTCTATTATTTTGAAAAATTATAAAAGCCATCTTTAGGAATTGAGTTACCAGTTACATAATTTTCAATTTGATCCATTAACTCTCTTAAATCTGCAGAATTATTGCGATTAATATTATAAAATGCATAAACAACCTTTCTTTCTCCTTCTCTCTGTTTTTTTAAGCAGCGACCTTTCAATTATAAGGTTGTTCTCATCTAACTTTCAAACTATAGTATTGATAGAAATCAAAATCCAAAAGCTATACAAGTTATTTTCTATTTAGAATAATTACCATATCCACATCTTTTTGTAGTATAAACAACTTTAATAGTAATGCATAATGTCTCAAATTTGAAATATAAATTCAACTCTAACTATTTTGATATTCTTTTGCATTCATGTGATCTAGCCGTGTTACATTATTGTATGTCACGCAGCAAACGATTACTCAAAGCTAAACACGCTTAAATTTGAAATTTATAAGTTGAGCCAACAAATAGAAAATTGCATCTTGTTGAAAAAGATACTAAACTTATGTATGTATTTTTTTAAATATTCGTGAGTGTCCTAGTTAACTTATGTGCACCCCGATTAATCTCATAGGACAATCTTCCTAAACCTATAAAATATTTGGGTATTAATAAAACTCGTAGGATATTAATTTCTAAACAGGTGACTACCATAGATTGAACACATGATTTTCTTAGCCAGTTATTGAGATTATGTCTCCTTTTTGCCTACCCATGATCGTTCATATAGTTGTATATAGTAAGGGTCTCTCTCGTTTAGACGTGAGATTGATTCATTTATATCTATCTCTCCACTATTTGAACGTCATATTAATTATTTAAAAGAAAAGATATGTAGGTAAAATTTAGGTAGAAGGTATTTATTATTATTATTTTAGAAGGCAAGCCAATCATACCTTTACGAAATTAAATTTATTTTAAAAAGAAGAGAGTTATTGTCAAAATAAAACAGCTCCCAAACAAAATAGCTTTTTGGATCTCATTTCTTAATAATTATTTCGAAAGCAATTGCCAACCATAAATTACATCTAAAGTTATTTTTAAATATAGAAAAATAAAACAAAATATTTATAAAATATAGTAAAATTTTAAAACTATTAATAATAGACGATGATAAATACTAATAGACAGTGATATTGATAGATACTTATATCTTATAAATATTGTTAACAGATTTATCATTTGAAATAATTTCTCTTACATCTAAATTAAGAAATTAGTTGTTGTTTGTTGTTGTTTTTTTTTTTTTTTAAATAAACTAGAATAAAAAATAAAAGAAGCAAAGTGCCATAATTTTCATTGAAAAGAAAAAGTTGTATAATCGTAAAGACAATACAACAATACCAATATTGCCTAACTTCTATTGGGACATACCAAATCAAATCCTCAATCAAAAGCAATAATGAAATGATTATTTATGTATAAAATATAATATTGAAAAATTAAATGCCTTTTTGCTTCCCTTTCTGAAATACATTTTCTTCAAAGTCATTTATTCTTGACGGTGATTGGCTTTAAAGCAAACAAAAGGTGGTGGGTTTGAAATAGTCACCAATCCAATAAATTTTTCATTATCATTTTCACCTAACACAAAATGCCTTTACTTTCAAAAAAAAAAAAAAATAAAGAAAAAAACTCTTCTATAAATCTTAAAATTATCCTTATTGTTATTTTTTTTTATTGTATTTCGTAAAATAATAATAATTTTTTTCATTTTAAAAATGACACAATGTGAATATATTTTCAAAATTTATAAAAAAATGATACTATGAGACTACATCTTGAAAAAATAAGACTAGATTAGAAATATAATCTAATTTTATGATTTATTGAAGTAAGTACTAACTTTAAACATTTGAAAATAAAATGATTAATATAGAATAAAAATATAGAGACAAAAATATCAAAACGTACCTAACTCAACTAACATATAATATATATATTATTAACACGAAGTCTACCATTTAAATTCCTTCTTGTTTTTATTTATATATAAAAAAAAATAGAAAAAAAAGTATAGAAATAAAAATAGTATTTTAATTTTTTTTCCCCCCACTATTGAGCTCCGTTTGGTTTTGGTTTGGTGTATTGGGTTTTGTGAACAATGACGGCTAAGGTAAGGAAAGGTAAAACAACACAACCAATTATTATTATTATTATTATTATTTCATTTATTTATTTTTTTTAAGTTCTTCCCTTATTACTTCACCTTTTTTTACATGCCAAAGAAATAGAATGATTTTGTTCTCTCTTCTTCCCTCCTTTCATTTTGAGGTCAAAAATTAGTTTTTTTTTTTTTTTTTTTTTTTTTTTTTTTTTTTTTTTTTTTTTAGAAACAAATTTCCATTACATATATGGGATTTATTTCTCCCTTTCTTTAAATATAGTAAAATAGAAAATTTATCTATAAATATAACAAAATGTCATTATCGATTAGTGGTAGATACTATATTGATAAACAATGACATTTTACTATATTGAAAAATAGTTCTATTAGTTTTGTCATTTAAAACAATTGTGTTATTTATATTGGTGAGTTGGTTGAAAATATTTAATATAGTACTGCAATAAATATCACATACAAAAAATGCTATCGGAGACTTTCCATAACGTTCTTGAAATGCTATCGTAGTGCATGTTATTGAATGTTCCTGACTTTCCATATCATTTTTTAATGCTATAAAAAGCGATATAAATAGTCAACTTTTGATAGAGCATTTTTAATGTTATGAAAACCTTTCATATCATTGGTGAAAAAAAAAAGGAAAAAAATGTTATAGAAAGTATTTTATAGCATTTTTTATAGTTGTAAAAAATGCTATAAAAGACTTTCTATTGTATATTTAGGTATACTATCGTAGTAGATGTTATTAAAAGCCTCCGACTTTTTATAGGACTTTTTTTCAATGATTTAATAAATGCTACAAAGAATTCATTCTTGATTGCATAATTTTAATGTTATAAAAGCATTTTATAGTATTCAAAAAAATGTTATGATTTACTTTTAATATCTTTCTATTATAATAAAAAAATGTTAGGATTGTCTTTTTAATAATATTTTTTATAGTAGTAAAAAATGCTATAAGCACATGCAACAATTTTAACCTCATTGTGATAATCAATTTTAATCAAGTCGTATATTGTTTATATAGCATTTTATATAAATAACAAATTGTTACAAGCATAATTCAAAATTAACTTCAATTATACAAACATTTAATGTAATCAAGTGCATTTACTTCAAAATAAAATTTTGAGAGCTTAAACTTATATATCACTTGTAATGTGTTGTTTCAGTCACTATAACACCCCATAGATATAAATAACCATATTTTTTATATTGTGGTCGACATGATCTTAAAATTATATTATAGTAAATAAAATAAAAATAAAAGAGTATTATTGACTTTCTTGTTTCTAAGATACGCATGTATCCTTTAATCTTCACTTTTTTTTAATGTGATGTAGCATTTAACCTTTCACATCCCAATTATCTGACCGATCTTTTATCCTTGAATGTTACAAAAGAAAAATATATTTATCAAATTCGCCTCATGCTTTATCATCAAATGTGATAGAATTTTTCTAGAATAGAGTACATTTGAACCTGCTGCAAAGAAAAAATGTTCCAAAAAATTTAGAAAAATTGTAAAAGAAAAAAAATCTTATCTAAATGCCCACACTAAAATAATAATGTTAGTTGCAAGACATTAAGATATAACTAGAACTAGTTCAGATTTTCACAAAAATACCAACCTATTTAAATTTGATTCTACATGAGTGGCAAAATATAATCCAAAACAATCACATTGTTTCTTTTAAACACTTCACTAATCTCCTATATGAAACTGATTAGATTCTTCATTAAATCCTATCATAACACACAAACAAATTTCCACAGATCAACTTCAAATCAAAGTGTTAAGACATTATGGTTCTGATCTTGCTATAAATCAAACTACTAATCAAACTAGGTTTCCTTTTTTAGTGATTTAATTACACGACAACAAAAACTGGTTTTTATGACTAACTATCATTAACATAATCCTTGACACTTTTTTTAGTCTTTGAATCCACCATCAATGAAAGTATATAGATGACATATAAAAAATATGTCATTATTAGTTGTTTCATGACTATTCAATTCAGTCAATAATAAGCACTTATTGATATTTATTACCTATTTTTGTTAAATTTTTTTATGAAAATTTATCATTCTCAATAAATAACCAAAAAGTTGATTTTTTTTTTCAATTAAACATCTACCTTGACATTAAAAATTTGTCACAAAACATTAATAATGTCATGTTTATAGTGTCAATAATACCTTAATTGTGACACTTTCTAAAAGTCATTAAACTATATACATTGACACTTATTTATGTTGGGTTTTATGTCCTAAAACTCGTGGTTTGTAAACAATAAAACTTATTTTGAAAATTCAATAAGTTGTTATTAAATATATGTATTTCTTATTTCGTTTTAGAAATAAATTCAATAAACTAAAAGATCTATGACTATTACATGAGTATTTGAACTTTATGTAGAAACATAAAAGTGGATCAAGTTCGAATAAATAGTCAAAATGATCTATAATATATGAATGAGGTTGGGTGTCTTATTCTGGTAACACTATTGGATGCAACCCACTCTGTAGTTGTTACAAAGAGTTGTAAAGTGCTACAGACGATGTGATCCTAATTCGTACATATTATGACATGAGGAGTGGGGATGCCCTATGCAATAGGTTTATATAAGATCGGACCACGAAATAAATCACTCTTACTTTATAACGCTGTTTACTGTATAAGATTAATTATTTCAAAGCGATGGCCTAGGTAACTTGACCTTAATCCTAAGCTAACTATGAACTCTTGTTTATTAGGGATTATCCTTAGATTCACATAGTTGACGCTCAACAACGCCAATTCAATAAACCTCCATTTCAAGGGTAAGACCAGGTAGATAGATGGAGACATAGGGCGCAAGATGGAATTCATTTTTATTCACTTTCAAGGATAGTAGAGAGGTTGTTCCCTTAAGTGTTGACTTCGGATCTTAAACAAGGGGTCCTATCATCTCATTGGCTCGAGAAGGACTCATTTTGTTGATTGGATCACAAACCAATTGTTCATTAGAGGATCAATGAGACTTAAGGAACAAGAGGTAATCTCGGGGGTAAAATAGACATTTGACCCAACCGTTATTACGAAAAACCTGTGAAGGGCTAACTTGCTAATCATGGTTATATCAAGTGGACATAATATATCTACAATGAGGGGAGTGCAACTATGGGCTTTAGTAGAATGACTCATTAGTTAACGAATGGGGGTTAATTCGGTGTAAAGAGTTTAGCCAATTAATCTCGAATCATTGGATCCCATGATCTGTAGGTCCATGAGGTCTTCATACTAGCTCATTAATGTATTATCTTTAGAGTAGCATGATAAGTTAATTTGAAACGTTCAAATTAGAATTAAGGAATTTAGTAATTGTATAAGATATAATTATACGTTTAATTTTAGAATTGAACGGTACTGGATAATTAATTAATACTTAAATATGATTTAAATATTAAATGAAGGTAAAATTTGTGTAAAATTAATTTAATATTTGATATTAAATTAATTAGAATTAATTAAAAATTTTAATTATTTATTTATTATTAATTTTATTGGAAAATGAATTTATGAAATGAATTTTGTAAAATTAATAAATGTTTTCAGTTTTGAAAAAAAAATTGATTTTAGAAATCATTTTGAAAAGCAAAATTGGAAAACATAAATTTTAGAAATGTTGGATTTCTCCACTCACAATTAAGTAGCTCACTTAACATCCACTTGACTCTAGTTTCAATACTCCAAGAATGAGCTGCATCTTAGACAACCTTCTTCTTTGTATGAATATCCTGCAATAAATCGAGAAGATGGAAGTGGAAATGAAGTATGCATCAGTTGAATTTTTACAAAAAAATTTGAGTTGAAGAAGGTGTTCTTCAAGTGGGTGCAACAGTGAGTTCTTCTCCAAATTCCCTTCATTCAAGCTTATTTTGAGTTCCACAACTCAATCTAAAGCTCCAAGATAATAGTAGGGAAGATTTTGAGGTGGTTCACAACGAGATTTGGAGAAGATTTGCAGCTGAATTTGTGATTCAAATGGTTCTACAAAGGTATGTCTTGAAACCCTCATTATTGTATGAGCATGCTTTATTTATAGCCAAAATAAATGAATTAGGATGCTTATTGATCCTTGTTGCTTCCGCTGCATGCTGATATACTCCTACAATTGGTATAAGAGAATCATTTAAGCATTCAATTTTTTTAAATTTTTGTGTGGTGGGTGTTTTTTCATGAGATATATGAAAATGGTGCACTTATATGGTTTGTTGAGTTTTGGCATTTAAATTTTCTTTGATTCCTTAATTAAATTTGTAATTGGCTCTTGTTTGATGAGCTTATATGTGTGCTCAAGAGTCTATAATTTATTTGGAGTCATTAGAGTTTAAATTAAGTTGTAATTGAAAAAAGAAATGAAGAAGGTCGAGCAGCAGGAACTGGTTCTTCAGCATCTACTCAAATCTTGTCCTTCAAGCTTCGAGCGAGATTTCCCTTATGAGCGAGAGTGAGATTTTCGTTTGAAGTTCAAGCGAGATTTCTGTTCAATACTAGCGAGAGGCAGCGAGATTCGACTGGAGCTAGAGAGAGCGACACTTGCTTTAGCGAGAGCTAGCGAGATCAAGTTCAAGCAGCGAGATTTCTAGTTTGAGCTAGATTCTAATGGAATTTCAAGCAAGAGATTAATTTCGAGCGAGATTTGGAATCGAGTTCGAGCGAGATTTTGAGTTAGGAGCAAGAGATCGAGTTTGAGCGAGATTTTTTTTACCGATTTTGACGAGTTTGACCCATTGACTGAGCTAAGACCATCGAGGATTGATCGGTTCTGACCGATTTTCTTCAAACTTGATCCGGTTCACTTCAAAAGGGTTTTGGTTGGTTCGGTTCAGGTGGTTCACATCCGGTTCAAGCTGTTTGGGTTTGGTTTGGAGCGGTTCAAGCGATCCGGAAGCGGTTTGGAGCTGTTTCTTGTTGTTTATGTAATAACTAGGCCTTTGTTTACTTGTTTATGCCAAAACTAAAATCATATCAGTATGTGTTTAATTATTTATGCATATGATGTATATTATGATTAAATAAATCTTGTATGTGCATACAGTATACCATGTAGATTTAAAATCCCACCATAAGAAGCATGTTACATGCATTGAAAGTATGTTATAAAATGTTATAATATATAGTATGCATGTTTAGGGTTTCTTTATTTACTATAAATGTTATATTAAATATTGAATGTCTTTGATATATGTTGTGGATGTTTAGCATGCCTAAAATTTTGTAAGTTGTTATAAAATTGGGTTAGACATTTAAAATCCATAACAAAGAACAGTTGCATGCTCACGTAGGTTAACCACTCGTTTTAATAGTTAAAATAGGTCGTTAAACTTGTAAAACTCGGGTTACAAACTCAACCGATATATAATCTTGTCGAAGGTTGGTGGTATTTAAGTTGACGGTCTATGGAATACCTCCTACCTGGGGATTATGGTGGAATAATTGAGCGTTGTTAACGGGTTTTATGAGGAATATGTGAGCAATGTGAGGTTTTAAAACTGGTTTATCACCTATGATGGAACATAAAAAACGCATGCACAGTAGAAGCGATAATATTGACAACATTCTAATTGCAATAAAAACAAGAAAAAGCATGCAAAAGGGATAGAGAATACAACCTTTGAAGACTCCACCGCATTCTTTCTCTCCCGAGCTTGATTGACACCACCAACGGTAAATCCCGCTATTCTCCGGTTGAAGAACATGATTGTGGGACCGTTATGTTAGTGAAAATAAGGGAATTTCACTATAGAAAGAAGGAGAGTAAAGAGAAATGAGGTGGAAGATTTTAGGTCAAAAGTTGTGGAAGCATTAGTTTTTTAAATTTAAAAAACAAAGCCTTTTGTAGAGAAAACACATGCAAAATCTCATTTTGCATGTCTTCCACCTCAAACTTCATTAGCATGTAATCTCTAGGTGTCAAGCTTGGGAAATGCCATCCAAAGTCCACTTAGTTAGTGGGAAAATCCAACCATTGGATTTTTCCACTAACTAATTTTTTATTAATAAAAATGAAATACAATTTTCAAATTTTGGAAATTATTTAATCAAAACAATTTCAATTAAATAAAATAAATAAATTTAATATCATATATTAAATTGTTTAAGACACCTAGCTTTGATTAATCACATTAGTCAAGTTTAAAAAATACTTTCATACTAATGATCAAGTATACTCTAAAAAATAATTAATTAATAAATTAATTATTTACTTGTAAATTATATCTCTTATAAAATACAATTTTTCCTAAAACTCGAATTTGAACATTTCAAATTCTTATTTCACTTAGTTCTTCAATTTTGTCTGTATTGAGCTAGCAAGGAGACCTGATGGACCTACAGATCATGGGCTCCAACGATCCGAGACTAACCGGTTAAACTCTTTAACCTAGTTAATCTTTAATTAATCAACATTCGTTAACTAATAGAACTGTCCACTATAGTCTGTAGTTGCACTCCCCTCACTGTAGATATATTATGTGCCCATTTGATATAACCGTCATCAATAAGTTGAGCCTTCATAGGTTGTTCGTAACCTCAGCTAGGTTAAATACCGAAATACCCTTGAGTTACATCTTTTCTCTTTAAGTACCATTGTCCTTCTAATGAACAATTGATTTAGGATCATAATCACTAAATCCATTCCCTTTCAGACCAACGAGAGGATGGGGCTCCTTGTTCAAGACCCGGGATCAGCCCTTAAGGGAATAACCTTTCTACTATCCCTAAAATGGGTAGGAATGAATTCCATCTTTCAAATTCTATGTCCCCAGCCATCTACTCAGTCTTATCCCTAAAATGGGCATATTGAGCAGTGATGCAGGACTTACCTTCACCTGTGCAGATCAAGAAAAAATCGCGAATAAACAGAAGTTCATAGACAACTCAGGATTCAGATCAAGTTATCTAGGTCATCAAGAAGTGAAATTAATCAGTGTAAACAGTAAATGGTGTTAATACGTAACAATGATTATTTCATGGTCTGTCTTACACAATCTCATCGTGTAGAACACCCTCGCTCACATGTCTCTACATGAACAAACTTCTCACATCGTTTATGACACTTTACAATATTTGTAACAATCACAAAGTGGGTCGTATTCAATAGTATCTCTAGAAATAGGTATCCAACCTAATCCAAGTGCTATAGACGGTTTAGGCTATTTTACTCAAACTTGATCAAGTTTATGTCTCCACATAAAGTCCAAGTATTCATGACAATAGCCAAGGGTTCATAGTTTATTGGATTTAGAGTTATTAAACAATCAACAACACTTGTTTGAATAAACTTCATATATGTTTACTGTTTATAAAACTATGAGTCTTAGGACATATAACCCAACAACCTATACATCGTAAGTTAAATCCAATTGTCAATGTTATACTTGAATAAACACCTAGACTTAGGTTGTTTAATTAGCCGAAACAAGCCTAAGAAATGTATACCCCGTTTAATCATTAAAACACTTAAGTCGGAGTTTAATAACATATATGATATGCTATTAGAACACTTTAGTGAAAATCAAATAACATATATGATATGTTAGAACACTTAAGTGGAAGATTAGTAAACATATATGATATGATTATTTCTAGCTCTCACGCCCTTAAGAGTTCACAATAAAAAATTCATATGGCACTTCGTGTCACCTTGGGAGTGACCTCCATATGAAAAGTGTTTACATGAATCGAGATTTTGGTGAATGGGAGAAGTTGTTCACTTTAAAATCAAATATGATGTTTCGATTTTAAAATTTTCACGTTCTCAAGATGTTCACATTGAAAGGTTCATGCGTCATTTCGTGTCACCCTAGGAGTGACCTCCATACGGAAAGTATTTGCGTGAATTGATCATGGTGAATGAGGGGAAGCTATTCAATGGAAAATCAGATATATGATATATTGATTTCAATTCTTACGTCCCTATATAATTCTCACCGTGAGATCCGTGCAGCACTTCGTGTCACCCTGGGAGTGACCTCTATACGGAAAGTGTTCGTCATAAATCAAGACCAAGCAAATGGGGAAGTAGTTCATAGTAAGTGAGTGAAGGATATGTGTCAATATATCCTACGGTCTCTTTTGTTGGTTTGAACTGTGAGATTCCTATGTTGCCCTTGCTTGTCGTCTTTAAGTCGGCCTCACTAGTCGTTTAATGACGACTATGAAGGAGTAGTAAAACATGCAATGGAAGACTTCATAATCAATAAGCACTTTAACTACATTTAATTTGAGTTTTAAGCATGTTGTTCATATGATATTCATAAAAGGGTTTGAAACACATATTACCTTTGAAGATTTCCTCCACGAATTCAGCTGAAATCCACCAAGATAGAGCTTGAATCTTCAAGAGGACTGCCACCGAGATCTTCTCCACTATGCTCAAGCTAGAATGTGTGGTGGAAACACTTAAATCAAGTTTAATTGATGAAGAACAAGTGAGGGATGTGTAGGGTTTTTAGGTTTTCACTTCAGCAAGTAAAACTCAGATAGCTTGATGATCTTCATGCATGGAGCTTCTATATATATAGGTAGAATTCATGCAAAATACAGGGTTACATTGAAAGCAGCTCTTCCTTGAAGATCATCACAAAATGAAATTGGATTTTGGTGATATTCCATCAAATAAAGTTAGTGGGTTTTTCCCAAAAATTGGAAAACCCCATTAACTTAAAATGATTTCAAAAATCATTTTATTTAATTATTTTAAATTATTTTTATAAAATTAATTAAAAAATAATTAATTTAGATAAAACTAATTTTAATTAAAATAATATTAATTTAATATCTAAATATTATATTAATAAAATATCAATTTCACCAATAAATCACTTTTATATTTAAATCATAATTTAAATATTAATTGATTTTCTAATTTTGTTTAATTTCATCTAAATTAAATGTTTTTAATTATATCATATACAATCAATTGAAAACCCTAAAATTAAATGTTCAAATTCAAAACCCTAATTTCATTCATAAATACTCAATTTGTTATTCTAATTTAAGAGCTAATAGATGGATCTAATGGATCTACAAATCATGAGTTCTAACGATTTGTAATTAATTCCTTAAAACTCTTTAAATGAATTAATCACTATTCATTAACTACCAAGACAAACAACTATAGCTCGATAGTTGCACTCTCTTCACTTAGATATATTTATGTCCATATAAACCATAACCAGTAAGTCGATCCTTCATAGGTCGTTCGTATATACAGCTGGGTCAAAATTATCGTTTTACCTCTATAAATACATCTTGTTCCTTAAGTTCCTATTGATTCTCTAATGAACAATTTGATTCATAATACTACTTATGAATTATGTCTTTTTCTATCATGAGAAGGCGGGGCCCTGATTGTTCAAGACCTGAAATCAACACTTAAGAGAACAACCCATCTGCTAATCCTAAAATGGGTAGGAGTGAATTCCATCTATCCATCTAGTCTTATCCCCAAAATTGAAGACTTATTGAGCAGTGCTGTTGGACTACTCTCACCCATGCAGATTAAAGGATAATCTTGAATAAACAGGAGTTCATAGCTCAGGATTAGGATAGAGTTATTCTAGGTTACTTTAGCATGAAATAGTCAGTTTTAACAGTAAACGGTCGTTATAAAGAACTATTTTGTGGTCCAGTCTATATGCAAACTCATTGCATAGGATGCCCTCACTCACATGTTTCTACATGAATGATCTGTGGATCACATTATTTGTATTACCTATACAAAATGAGCCTCATCCAATAATGTTACTAGGATGAGATACCCAATTTCATCCATATACGTATAGACCATTTAGGCTATATACTATTAACTTGATCCTATTTATGTCACCACAGAAAGTTAAAGTATTCATACTATGTCATTGATATATTTATTGGATTTTCATAATAGAATGCAAAATCAACAACTTTATTGAATAAAATACTCAATAATATTTTATTGATAAATAGAATGTTTAACACAAAATTTTTGAACGACGAGTTCTAAGATATTCCTAATAGGCTATCCCCTTGGAGAGTTTTAACATAGGATCCAGAACAACACAAACTCCAGAAATGGATAGGATTTTTAAAGTTGGTTTCTACTTTAATTTTTTAACTTCGGGAGCATCATTGGGATCGGATTGGACTTTTGAGGTATGAAAACAGAAGGTTACACTTATAGAGTTACTAAAGAGTTAGTAAATTCTGACAAAAAACGGTAGCTAAATGACTATCTGAACATGAGTTATTCTGGAGATAATATTTAGTCAAGATTGTCTTGTTGTAGTATCGTTGCAAAAATAATCTTGGGTATATTAGTACTTTGCTAAAACTTGATCGGGTTTAAAAGAAATTCGCTTATAAAATTTGTTTATGTTTTCAGAATGACAAGTGCACTAGTACAATTGTTGGTATCTGATAAACTGATAGGGGATCATTATGCAACTTGGAAATCAAATTTGAATATTATACTCATGATAGACGATTTAGGATTTTTCTTAACAGAGGATTGTCCTTCCATTCCAAGTTCTAACGCATACCGAACTATTCGGGATGCGTACAATAGATGGATCAGGGCGAATGATGAAGCCCATGCCTATATCCTCGCTTGGCCAAGAAACATGAGGCTATAGGCACTGGCAAAGAGAATATGGAATCTCTATGAGGGATGTTCAGGCAACCATCCTTCTCTCTAAGGCATGATGCTATTAAGTACATTTACAACTGCCGCATGAAAGAGAGGGTCTCTATTCGTGAACATGTCCTGGACATGATGGTCCACTTCAATATGGGGGAAGTAAATGGAGATGTCATCGACGAGAGAAGTCAAGTCAATTTTATTCTAGAATCTCTTCCGAAGAGTTTTTTACAATTTTGTATGAACGTGTTAATGAATAAAATTGAATACAATTTGACTACTCTTTTGAATGAGCTACAGGCTTACCAGACAATGATGAGAGCTAAAGGTCTGGAATTGGAAGTACATGTTACTACCACTAAGAAGAGAGGAACGTCCTCCAAAAAGTCTGATGTTGCTTCCTCTTCATAGTGTAAGAGTGTTCCTGTTAAGAAAAGCAAAGGGAAAGGGAAGAAGAAAAATGATGGAAAAAGGGCAAGCTTAACGCTGCAGACAAAGGAAAGTGTTTCCACTGCAACTAGGAAAGGAACTGGAAGAGAACTACCCTCAATACCTTGCTGAGAAGAGAGTAGAGAAAGCAAAATAGGAAAACTAGTTCCTGAGGACTGCTTGCTCAGCTTAACCAGTGGGAGATGTTGCTGTTTGAAGATAATCTTATCTACTTTGTTATCTTGTAAAGAACAAATTGTATATATTTTTTTTGTAAATGAAATGTTCATTTTCAAAAATTATGTTTGTTCTATCTCATAACAACTTCTGTTAAAGAACCAACCTAATTAAAAGCCATTTGCAAATATTAAAAAATTTAAAACGGCTAGAAATAAATTAAGGCAAATAGTTATTTAATCTAAACGATAAGTTTAGAACATTTGAAACGTTCAGAGTGTACAAAACTTGTTACGTAAAATAAAACAAAAATACTTCGATTGGATCAAAGTATACAATGTTTAAAGATTTCTAGGTTTATTTGATAGAACATGAAATTTGTTGAAAAACTTTCTAATTACCTTAAATTGGTTTCTAAAAACTTATTGGAATGTTGTTCAAGATCACCTTGTATTATTTGTTTCCATAAAACTTGCATAAATCAGTAAAGGGTTATTGAATTAACACTGTAAACAAGAGTTGTTTAGATAGATTAGATGCGTCTTACTTAAAGAGTTGAGAGTACCTCGATATAGTGGGAGGAAAGTATGACTTCCTAGTCATTATTGAGAATAAGATGCATTCCCCTTATAGTTTAATAAGAAATTTATTGTACACTAACATGTTTACAAAGATTCTCTCAGCTAAAGTGTTTGAGAATCTCCTAGTAAGACTAGGAATACCAGGTTAATAACCTAGGGCAAGTGGGGAATAATCGGGTATGGGATACCGAATAGGAAATCATGGGTATGAGATGCCCTATTTTATTGTATTCCTCTATAAAACTCAAAAACTTAGTTTTATATATTTTGATATATAAGTTACCACTGGAGTTTTAGTTCAAGTGAGAGTTTGTTGGGTTTTATGTCCTAAAACTTGTGGTTTGTAAACAATAAAACTTATTATGAAAATTCAATAAGTTGTTATTGAATATATGTATTGCTTATTTCGTTTTAGAAATAAATCCAATAAACTAAATGATCCATGCCTATTACATGAGTACTTGAACTTTATGTGGAGACATAAAAGTGGATCAAGTTCGAGTAAATAGTCAAAATGATCTATAGTATATGAATGAGGTAGGGTGCCTTATTCTGATAACACTATTGGATGCGGCTCACTCTGCAGCTGTTACAAAGAGTTGTAAAGTGCTACAGATGATGTAATCCTAATTTGTACATGTTATGACATGAGGAGTGGGGGTGTCCTGTGTAATGGGTTTGTACAAGATCGGACCACGAAATCAGTCGCTCTTACTTTATAACACTGTTGACTATATAAAATTGACTATTTCAAAGCGATGATCTAGGTAACTTGACCTTAATCCTGAGCTAACTATGAACTTCTGTTTATTCAGGATTATCCTTAGATTTGCATAGGTGAGGGTTGGCTCAACAGCGCCGACTCAATAAACCTCCAATTCAGGGGTAAGATCGGGTAGATAGCTGGGGACATAGGGTGAAAGATGAAATTCCCTCCTACTTGCTTTCAAGGATAGTAGAGAGGTTGTTCGCTTAAATGCTGACACCGGGTCTTGAACAAGGGGCCCTTCTCATTGGCCCGAGAGGGACTCATTTTATTGATTGGATCATAAACCAATTATTCATTAGAGGATCAGTGAGACTTAATGAATAAAAGGTAATCTTGAGGGTAAAACAGACATTTGACCCAACCGTTATTACGAAAAACTTGTGAAGGGCTAACTTATTAATCATGGTTATATCGAGTGGACATAATATATCTATAGTGAGAAGAGTGCAACTATGGGCTTTAGTGGAGTGACCCGTAATTAACGAATAGGGGTTAATTCGGTGTAAAGAGTTTAGTCAATTAATCTCGGACCGTTGGAGCCCATGATTTGTAGGTCCGCGAGGTCCCCCTAATAGATCGTTAATGGATTAGCTTTAGAATAGTGTGATGAGTTAATTTGAAATATTCAAATTAGAATTAAGAGTATTAGTAATTATATAAGATATAATTACACGTTTAATTTTATAATTAAATTATATTGGAGAATTAATTAATAGTTAAATATGATTTAGATATTAAATTCGTGAAGATGGAATTTGCGTAAAATTAATTTAATATTTGTTATTAAATTAATTAGAATTAATTAAATAGTTTAATTAATTATTAATTATTAATTTTATTGGAAAATTAATTTATGAAATTAATTTTGTAAAATTACTAAATGTTTTCAATTTTGAAAAACAAAATTGATCTTAGAATTCATTTTGAAAAACAAAATTGGAAAACACAAATTTTAGAAATGTTAGATTTCTCCACTCATAACTAAGTAGCTCACTTAACATCCACTTGACTCTAGCTTTAATACTCCAAGCATAAGCGACATCTCATGCAACCTTCTTCTTTATATGAATGTTCTGTAATAAATAGAGAAGATGGAAGTGGAAATGAAGCATGCATCAGTTGAATTTTTACAAAAAAACTTGAGTTGAAGAAGGTATTCTTTAAGTGGGTGCAACAGTGAGTTCTCCTCCAAATTCCCTTCATTCAAGCTTATTTTGAGTCCCACAGCTCAATCTAAAGTTTCAATAGAATAGTAGGGAAGATCTTCAGGTAGTTCACAACGAGATTTGGAGAAGATTTGCAGCTGAATTCGTGATTCAAAAGGTTCTACAAAGGTATGTCTTGAAACCCTCTTATTATTGTATGAGCATGCTTTATTTATAGCCAAAATAAATGAATTAGGATGCTTATTGATCCTTGTTGCTTCTGCTGCATGCTGGTATACTCCTACAATTTAATGTCATAAATACATCTCACAACATTTATGAAATGTAAAAAAAATGTTTTTAATGATTGATAACTATTTGTTTCATATCTGTTATTACATCTATGTTTCCTAACCAACATGGGATTGGCCTAGTGGTAGTAGGAACATTAAAAAAAAAAAGGGTAAAGGGCTAAGGGGTCATGGGACGGGTTCAATCCATGGTATCAACCTACATAGGATTTAATATCCTACGCGTTTTCTTGACACCGAAATATTTTAGGGTCAGACGGATTGTCCCGTGAGATTAGTCGAGTTGTTGTACGCTGACTCGAATACTCATGGACATAAAAAAAAGTGACATCTATGTTTCCTTCAATATATTGACACAAAATATGTACACATATATTAATATGAACCTCCATATATAAGAATGAAGCTTGTAATATAAATACAAGGAAACTATTTACGACAAAAAACTAGTAACAAAACTTCAGTTAAGTTGTTTAAAAGAAACTAAATAAAACTAAGTGTTAGTACTCTCCCAAGAAAAAAGCACATATAAATAACTTGCTTGATGGTTTCCTCGCTTCAATGTGTTTTTCCAATCCTAGTAAAAGAAAAATATTCATTTTAGAACTCAACTCTGATACATCAATGTGAACAATTTAACAAAATTCATAAGTTATACATGTTTAATATTCGCAAACTTCTCAACTTATCAAACATAAAAAAGGTATAATGTTCATAATATTGATATCATCACATTTTTCATCAACTAACAACCCAACAAAAGTCACACTCATGTCACATAGTCAAAATATAACACTCATAATAGATAGTATAAAATATTTTTCATACTTAAATAAGATGTTCTTACCTTGACAAGAGCCTTACAACTCAATTCGAACACACGGAAACAATTTGGAACCACAAAAAGAGTTTAAGACTTAATTAAAAATCTTGATCTACAATCAAACTTAATTAGTAGTAAAAAAACAAATAAACAATATAACAAACAATAAACATCATCCTTGCTCTAAACATCGATGTCAAAACTTACTTCCACTAAGTATGAATATCTTGTTGGGTTGTATGTCCTAAATCTCGTAGTTTGTAAATAGTATACGTATATGAAGTTTATTGAAACAAATGTTGTTGAATGAAAATGAATTAATAACTCTAAATCCAATAAACTACGAACCCTTGGATATTGTTATGAATACTTGGATTTTATGTGGAGACATAAATTGGATCAAATTCGAGTATAAAAACCTAAATAGTCTATAGTACTTGGATTTGGTTGGGTACCTATTTCTGGAGATACTATTGAATATGACCTACTTTATAATTGTTACAAATGTTGTAAAGTGTCATAAACGATGTGATCAATTCGTTCATGTAGAGACATGTGAGCGGGGGTATTTGACACGATGAGATTGTGTAAGACTGACCACGAAATAATCTCTGTTATGTATTAACACCGCTTACTGTTGGCACTAATTAATTTCACTCCTTGATGACCTAGATAACTTGATCTGAATCCTGAGCTATCTATGAACTCCTGTTTATTCGGGATTATTCCTTGATCTGCATAGGTGAGGGTAAGTTCAACAATGCTGCTTAATATGCCTCTAATTTTAGGGATAAGACCGGACAGATAGCTAGGGATATAGAATTTGCAAGATGAAATTCACTCTATCCATTTTAGGGATAGTAGAAAGGTTTTTCCCTTAAGGGATGATCCCCGGTCTTGTAGGGACTCCATCCTCTCGTTGGCCTGAGAGGGAATGGAGTGATTAAGATCCTAAATCAATGGTTCATTAGAGAGACAGTGGTACTTAAGGAGAAAAGATGTAACTCAAGGTAAAACGATAATTGACCTACCTGAGGTTACGAACAACTGGTGAAGGATCAACTTACCGATGACGGTTATATCAAATGGACACATAATATATCTACAGCGAGGGGAGTGCAACTACATGCTATAGTGGACAATCTTGTTAGTTAACGAATGTTGATTAACTAGGTTAAAAGTTTGACTGGTTAGTCTTGGATCGTTGGAGTCCATGATCTGTAGGTCCATCGGGTCTCCTTGCTAGCTCAGTATGAACAAAATTGAAGAACTAGGTGAAGTGAGAATTTGAAATGTTCAAATTCGATCTTTAGGAAAAATTGTATTTTATATAAGATATAATTTCCAATCAATTAATTATTTTTGGAGAGTATGTTTTAAATAAAATATTAGCATGAAAGTGTTTGAAATTTTATTAATGTGATTAATCAAAATTAGATGTCAAAGTCAATTTAATAGGTGATATTAAATTTGTTTATTTTATTTAATTAAAATTGTTCTAATTAAATAATTTCTAAAATATGAAAATAGCATTTCATATTTTGTCAAAGAATTATTTAATTATAAATTTATTTTAATAAAAAATTAGTTAGTGGAAAAATCCAATTGTTGAATTTTTCCACCAACTAAGTGGGTTTTGAAGTGGTTTATGCTAAGTTTGACACCTACATTATTCATGCTAATGGAATTTGAGGTGGAAGTCATGCAAGATAGGTTTTTGCATGTGTTTTGTTTATAAATAAGTTTTTATTTTCAAAAATTAAAAACTAATGCTTCCTTAATTTTTGAAATTAATCTTTCTTAAATTCTTTTTGACTCTCCAAATTAATTAGTGATATTTCATTTTTTTTTCACTAAAGTTTCGGTCCCACAACCGTGTTCTTCAACTAGAGAATAGTGAGGATTTACCATTGGTGGAGTCAATTGCTCTTGGAGACGAAGTTTATCATGGAAAGTACAAATGTTATATCTCTAACTCTCTTGGCATGCTTAATCCTTAGTTAATTATTTGTAATTAGAGCGTTATGATTTGTTGCTTATGCTGTGCATGCTTCTTTTAATTCCAACATACCCGCACATGGGTCTATTGAAAAGAATAGAGTCAAATGAGATAAATGTTGTAGAAAAAAAATTAAAATTTATTTATTTCTTTTTTTTATTTTTCTTTTTATTTTTTATTTTTTAATTTTTTTTGTGAAGGGGAAGGGGGAATAAACAAGTGAAACATGTATCTAGTATATGATGATTATATACACATTTCGAACGTCTTTCTTTTTGAAGACGACTGATTTCCTGTACAACAAATCTAGTTGAAGTTACCCATCAAAACAATGATAATGTTGACATTTAATTTATTGTGAATGACTTACAACCGATTCTTCACTCAATCGTTCATGGACGAACGATGTCCACTGATCTTGCTCTATATGAGAATATTGTCGGGGAGGAAATTGCAAGACCGAGGGTTCATCCTTAAATAGAAGTATGAACTTTTGAGTCAATGTTGTCTTGAAAGTCCGAAACTTCCTAGATGTAGACATGAGTATACAATGTTTGGACTTAGAGTCCACATCAAATGACATCTACATAATGAAAAAAGTAGTTAAACAATAAACTAATAAACTACTATGCACATGAATTAAAATTTTAGTCTTTTAAATGGTTTGGAACTTTTTTCCAAAAATTATATATTATATGTATTTGTTGTCAAATACAAACTCCTATATAACTTTGCATCTTCTTTGCTCTAAATCCAATCGATTGTCCATGTTCATTATAATCAATAGTCAACTGTTGCCCAGATGTTCTTATTTGTGCCAACTTAGACATTGTAGTTGGGCCATGTGGAATACTTATTCTGCAATGTTTTTGTGGGATCATATTTCTATCATCCTCGCCGCTACTTGCTAAATTTTCCATGTCAATCTGCACAAAAAAAAAAAAAAAAAAAAGAAGAAAGAAAAACATTACTCACACAAAAAAACATATAATCTTAATATTTAAATACACATAACCATAATAAATGACATACCATGTTTAATACATTATTTATCAACCCATCTACCCTCACAATCATTTCTAATATATGTGGATGTTGTATCATCAATCTCAATAGATGTATCAACATTGGGCATTCTTTGCATACCTCCATAATCACACTCTACTTGTAGCATATCTCCTATTTCATCTTCATAAAAATCATCCTCAATTGTTCATTGTGGAGATGTTAAAACAATTGACCAACCCGAATTTGCAGGGTCTTTTACATAGAACACTTGTTTTGCTTGGGAGGCTAAAATAAATGGGTTTGATTTATGTCCAATACGATTGAGGTCCATAATAGTAAACCTAAACTCGTCTATTTTGACTCAAGTTCTATTCTCAACCCAATTACATTTGAATAAAATAAATGATAATCCATGATAGTCAAGCTCCCATATTTCTTGTATTATATCGTAAAAGGTCATATCTGACATGACGAGGCTTTTGTCCTTAGCATTAGAGACTTGCATTGTGGTAGCCGTTATACGAACTCCACTATTTTGAACCATTCTAACATCATCGCGATTCTTTGTGTGATAGTAGTAACCATTGACAATGTAACAAGAATATTTTGCCACAACTGAACAAGGTCCATTAGCTATCAATCTTAAAGAAGGCGATATGGAATTTTTGGGAACTACGAGAGCTAGTGCAAGCTATGATATATTTTATAATATTTTAGTAGTTAATATTTAATTATACATCAAATAGTAGGTCTCTAGAGATTACCCATGTGGACAACCACCGACTGAGTGTACGATTATGCTCTTCTTGAAGCCACTATCTACTTTTATTTTTACCAGAATTGAGCTCAGACAAAATATCCATATGTTGCCTATTATAAATGAAAAAGTTAGTAGATTATTGAATAATCAAGTAACCTAAAAGGAGAATAAGATGGAGATCTACATACTCAACGTAAGGAAGCACATCACTTACATTTTGAATGACATAAAGATGAGCTTGATCCAGCTCATCTTTACTCAGTCTGATAAAAGAAGTAGCTGACAATGCTCTATCAATGTTTGAGTTCACTTTCTTTGCTGATGAGTTTAGCCCAATAGAATTAACACTAGATACAAATTCAGAACAAAACTCTATAGTCTCTTTGACAATATAATTTTCTCCAACACATCCTTTTGGTCGATTTCTATTTCATATATAAGTTTTCAACACTTTCATGTATCGTTCAAAAGGATACATCCACCGCAAATAAACAGGTCCACAAAACTCAACTTCTCTTACGAGATGCACTATAAGGTGTACCATTATTATGAAGAATGATGGTGGAAAATACTTCTCTAAGAGGCATAGAGTGACAACGATATCCTCTTGCATACCTTTTAACTGAGATGAATCGATCGCCTTGCAACATATAACATTAAAGAAGAAGCATAGGCGAATAATTGCAAGTCTTACTTGTTTGAGTAAAATATCACGAATGGCTGCCGGTAATAATTGTTGCATAAGAACGTGATGGTCATGCGACTTAAGTTCGTAAAGTTTCAAATCTGTGAGCGACACTAAACTTTGAATGTTCAATGAATAGCCTTCAGGTACTTTAATTTCTAATAGTACCTTAAAAATCTCAATTTCTCAGCTCGTGTTAATGTATAACATGCGGGAGGTAAAAATATTTTTTTCTCTCCTACTTGAGGGGCTAACTCTGATCTAATGTTTAGTTCCACCAAATCTAATCGATTTTTTATTCCATCTTTAATTTTACCAAGAATATCAAGCAATGTGCCAATAAGATTTGCATATACATTTTTATCAATGTGCATCACATCTAAACAATGTCAGATGTCAAGATACTTCCAGTATTCTAACTAGAAAAGAATAGATTTTTTCTTCCAATAAGTTGAAGGGTTGTCTCCACTGTTCTTTTCCTTGATAGTTTTCTTACCAAATGAATATTGATACTTGTTTCTGCAAGAATTTCTTCCCCACTCAACGGTTCTGGAGCAAATTCTAATTCTTATGTGCCATTAAAAGCTTTCTTTTGTTTCCTATATGGATGAAGGCAGGGTAGAAACTTGCGATGCCCGAGATATGCCATCTTCTTCCCTTTTGGTAAATAAGTGGATGAAGTTTTCTCTCCACAAATTGTACATGCATGATATCCTTTAACCATACAACCACACAAATTACCATACGTAGGAAAATCATTAATGGTCCATAATAAAATAGTTTTAAGCATGAAACGTTGTTCTTCATATGCATTGTAACATTCTACCCCATCTTTCCAAAGTTTTTTCAAATCATCTACTAACGGAGCTAAATAAACATTTATGTCATTTCCCGGTTGTTTAGGACCAGATATTAGTTCAGTCAATATAAAAAATTTGCGCTTCATGCACAACCATGGAGGTAGATTATACGTCACTAACATCACTGGCCAACAACTATATCTACTATTAAGATCTCCATGTGGATTTACCCCATCTGTCGAAAGAGCAAGATGAAGATTTCTAGGTTCTGACCCAAACTCGAGCCACAAATTGTCTATTTTTTTTCCATGATAGGGCCTTTGGGATGTTTTAATAAACCATCTGTTTCTTTTTTTTAAGCATGCCACATCAATAAGCTTGTTGTTTTTTTTTACTTCGAAACATTCTTTCAAATCTTGGAATTGGAAAGAAATACCACATGACTTTTGCTGGGATATTCTTAGCCTTTTCCTTTAATTTTTTTAAGCTTCCATCTTGACGTACCACAAATGGGGCATACATTTGCATTAGAGATTTCTTTTCTAAACAAGCAACAATCATTGCTACATGCATGAATCTTCTCGTACTTCATTCCAAGGGTACCCAACATCTTTTTTGCTTCATAAGTAGAAGTTAGAATTTCATTAGGACTAGGTAATATGTCATGAATTAATTCCAACAACTTAGTGAGACTCTTATCTCTCCATCCAAATTTAGCTTTCAAATTATATAACTTTATCAATGTAGATATTTTTGAAAAAGTTTTACAATTTGGGTACAATGGTTTCTTCGCATCATCTAATAATTCTTCAAAATTATCGGATTTTTGACTAAAATAGTAATTATATGCAGCCTCAAACATTCCAATTATATCATCAACATCATCCTCATCAACTTCGTCTCTTTCACTAGTAGACACATTTTCATTGTTTCTCTTAATCGGTAATGATTCACCATGAAAAATCCATGTATGATAACTTTGATCTATACCATTAAAAAATAATTGATCTCTTATTCTGTTCACATTTAGAGTCTTTGCATTCACACACTTCAAACATGGACAACTCATGACATTCAATATATTTGAATGTTGTAGACCATTTTTAATAAACATCTCGACCCCTAAACTGTGAAACCCAGATTTCCATTTTCCCTACTTAAGCAAGTGGTTAAGGAAATTAACTAAGTGAAAGATAAATCCTATATTGAAGTGAAGGAAATTTCTAAGTGTTGAATAGATTTTCCTTGAGTAGTTTTGAGTTAAACTTTAATTGATGAAATTTGGCTAAGTGTAAAGTAAAAAAGGGCCCATGCGTTAAGAGTTAGGACACATTAACGCATAAGTTGAAAAGGCAACCATGCATTTGTAAGGTTGGACGCATGATTGGCTGAAGTATTGGCAAGAGGCATTTCGAAGAGTAACCATGCATTGGAAGCTAAGGAGAAATATGACTAAGTATTTGACAAATGCGTTAGTGTGTGCCATGCGTTGGCCATTAGACTTTGAGAGATTATTTGGGAGATTAGTAGTGCATGCAGCAACGAAGGTCTTGAAGAGGTTAGAAAACGCATGAGGCAACCTCAAGTTGCGCATCCAAGGGCGCTGGACGTTGGATACGTTGGATATGTTGGATGCGTTGGTTGCGTTGGACACGATGGATGCAATGGATAGAGGAATGCGGCGATGGATGCGTTGGACACGATGGTATGCGTCTATACAGCTGAAGATTAGATCAACGCATGGGGTGCAACGGCTGTGTTGGATGTGTTGGACACGATGGTATGCGTCCATGCGGCCGAAGGCATGCAGCGAAATGAGATGTGTTGGTAGGTTGCGGTGGTGCGATGACATGCGGTGATGGGGGTATGCATCGATGGCGTTCATACATAAATTTGATATTAAAACTGAAAGCTTTAATTGAAAATAGAATACTGGAACTAAAACAAGCCCAACAAACGTGTACATAAAACTTTTTAAACCATTGTATCTGAAAACATAAACTTGGCAACTATTATTCATGTCATCATCAACATCATATAGCACTATTTTATGCTTTGCTGGGCTATGCCTTAGTTTATCAGTCTAGAGTGGCCCTCTTGCTCACTCTTTATTATCTCTTACTGCATTACTACTTAACTAGGAAGGAACCCTTTTGTTCTCTTCCTAAAAACATAATTTGCAACCTTAGTTGAGAGAGTACCTTTACTCAATTCCTCAACGTCAATCCAAAGTTAGTGTGGAGTGATCTGTATACTACCAATAATAACTTTTCTTACATTCATGTGATTCTAGTTTAAGTACTGTCATACCTTAGGTACTACTGCTCATATACCTTTTCCATGTACTTCAGTATCGAGCTGCTCGGATACCTTCTCCATGTCCTTCAGTATCGAGCTATTCAAATTTTAGGATAAAGCTTCAGTACCTTCTTATCTAGTCCTTCAGTACTAAGCTATTCAAACCTATGACTAAGCTTCAGTACCTTCTCATGTAGTCCTTCAGTACTGAGCTATTCAAATTCTAAGACTGAACTTCAGTACCTTCTCATCTAGTCCTTCAGTACTGAGCTACTCACATTGAACTTTCTTATTCTTATCTCTTAAGGACTTAGTTGCCCAAAAGCTTCCTATACTAACACATCCTATTGTTTATTAAAAAGTATAGCATAAACATAGCATTAATGTGAGATGTGTTGCCTGATAACTATTTGAGAATAGTTGTCATAAATATCTTTCAGTAAACATACATTGTTGGACATTCATAAGCATTAACAATTTACTTAAAACATTTAAAGCATTTAGAGTCACTCACAGTTTGTCGGGGCTCTTAACGGTTTATATGCCTCTCCTAGTTCTTCTTGGCCACTTCTAGCGAGATTTGTGACTTTCCAGCGAGATTTACTAAACCAATTAACCGCTTAATCATCTTCACAATTAATCTAGGATCCCAATTTCCTCCAATTCCATGCTTAAAATATCATATGAATACCAAACGACCACTACTTATGTTTGAGAACACTTTAATTACCATAAATTTGGATTTTTCAGCTTTTAATGACGGACAGAAGTCATCTTCAACCTCCAGCCCACATTTTCTTCCAAATTCGGCCAGTTTGCCGGTGAGACTTCTGGCGACAAAATTCGCTCATTTCAGCCATACCCACTCGAATTAATTTATATAAACCTTTTACCCATCCTCTAAACTATTTTACCTCACATTTTGGAGTCTTGAATCGCCATAATTCTTCTGGAATCGGTCAAATATTTCTTGATACCCCTGTTTTCCGGCGAGAAGTTTCAGAACCTTTCCCAGCTTGAAATTCGTCAATCCCTAACCATATAACCCGACTTTTAATTTATACAATTTATTTTTTAAACTTTCCAATAAGCATATTAACCAACTAACCTGAGAATATGAAGCTTTGAAAACGCTTGAATAACACCGAATCAGCTCCAAAAGTCACTTTCTCTGTTCGCCCGAAATTTTGTGTAGTCTCGGTCTTCCTATTAATTCACCAATTTTCAGTCAAAATTAGCTCTAGCATCCTTCAAGAAAAATGTTAATAAACCTCTTAAATTACTAACCTCAAAATTTCAGCTTCAAATTTGGTTTCTACAGCTCGATAACTTCAAAACACTGAAGCCTGTTAAGACTGTTCGAAATTCAGACTTAACCCGACTTTTCATTCAAATTCCTCAACCTCCACAGCTCCAATCACTCCGGTAACGCTCGAAATTCTCCTCCTCTCGTCCCTTTACAATTAAATCAATGAAAATTAGGGTTTGTTCGAGCCCCTCGGTATAAATCGCTCTCATTCTCAGACTCATCACCGTCTTTCTTTTTTTTTCTTATTTATTTACTTCTTTTCTTTCTTTCTTTCTTATTTTTTTTTTTAATTTTTTTAATTCAATTCCTCTCCAAATTCCTTTTCCTTTTCAAAAATTCCATTTCCTTCTATTTCTTCCTTTTCTTTTAGATTAATTCCCTTTCTCTTCTTCTTCTTTTTTTTTCAAACTAACTTTTAACTTTAATTATTTTAATTATTTTCTTTAGGAACAATTCAAGATCAAGGGCTTACAACACCGTTTTGCTGAGGTGTACCAGAGGCTATGAGTTGAGACTGAATTCCATGTTCTATCAAATAGTTCTGGAATTCTAAGTCCATATACTCATCACTTCGATCTGATCGAAGTGTTTTAATCTTTTTACCTAATAGGTTTTCAACCTTAGTCTTATACTCTTTGAACTTTTCAAATGTTTCAAACTTTTGATGCATTAGGTAAATATGCCCATACCTAGATTAATCATCTATGAAGCTGATGAAATATTCATACCCCCTCTAGCTCTAACATATAGAGGACCACAAAGGTCTGAGTGTATCAATTTTAAGGGTTCTTTGGCTCTAAGACTTTTTTCAGAAAAAGATCTTTTTGTCATTTTACCCTCAAGACAGGATTCACAAGGTGATAATGAACTGTCTTCTAACTTATTTAGATGACCGTTCTTAACAAGTCTCTCAATCATGTTGAGATTTATATGACCTAGTCTTAAGTGCCAAAGATAGACATTTAGAGAAATTTTCCTTTTCTTATGAGTCTTAGCACTTTTAAACATCTCTATGTTCAATACGGCTTTAACCTTAGTCGGTTTTAACACATATAAGTTATTTTCTAATTTTGTAGAACAAATTTGTTTACTTCTAGTATTGAAGAACACTTCATCATTTTCGAAATAAACTTTATAATTTTGTTCTAGCAAGCAAGAGATAGATATTAGAATCATTTTTATAGAAGGAATGTAATACACATTTTTCAAATAAATGTACTTATCTCTTATAAATAACTTCATATCTCCCATTGCTTTAGCTGAAACCTCCCCGGTCCCTACCTTAACGATTGTTTCGCCCTCTGTCAACTGTCTCCAGGAACTTGTTTCCCGTGAGAAAGTACAAACATGATTAGTGGCACCTGAATCAATTATCCAGGTTTTATCGTTTTCCACTAAATACACTTCGATAATAAGTAAATAAAATTTATCTCGTTGTTCGAATTTTGCATTCTCATTTATGTTATTAAAAATTTTAGATGAGTTGGGAGATAGATGACAATCCTCTGTTAAAACTCTATTGAAGATATCAATTGCTAGTAGTTTGTTTGTTGATTTGATTTTACCATTATCTAATTCGAAAGTGAGTATTCTAGAAAAATTCAACATGCTGATAAAATTTTAAACAAATTTTAGTTAGTAAATTGTAACTAAATCCAAAATTAAGTTTAGCAAAAATAGTAATAATGTATCCATAACCATTATATATTTTCAACAATACTATAGTGAGTCAGAATACGTGCTACCAAGGGGTAGTCAGATACTCCTTCACTAAAGTAAACAATTTTGACCAAACACTATCTCTAGAATAACTCTTATTCCTATAGTCGTTTAGTTACCCTTTTTGGTAAAAAATTACTAACACTCTTAATAATTTTGTAAATGTAACCCTCCATTTTCAAACGTCAGAATTTGGCCCCAACTATGCTACCAAAATGGAGAGTCAAGGTTGGGAATGGACCTAAGAAATCCTATCCATTTTTGGAGTTTGAGTTGTTCCGAATCCTATGTTACAACTCTCCGAGGGGATAGCCATCATTAAAGGACTACCAAGGGTCGCCTAAAGCAAACAAGCAAGCGCAACATAGAAATCTCACGGTCCAAACTATGGAAGAGACTGTAGGATATGTTGACACATATCCTTCACCAATTACTATAAACAACTTCCTCCGTTTACCTTGTTATTGACTCATACAAACACTTTTCGTATGGAGGTCACTCCCTAGGTGACATGAAGCGTCATATGAATCTCACGGTGTAAAATATGTGGAGACATGCAGTTGAAATCATATATATCATATAATTGATTTAGGTTTGAACAACTTCCCCTTATTCATCGAAATCCATATTTATGCTAAAAATACTTTCCGTATGGAGGTCACTCCCAGGGTGACACGAAGTACTGTTTAAATCTGGATTGTGAACTCTTAGGGACATGAGAACTAAAAATAACGTATCATATATGTTATTAATCTCCCACTGAAGTGTTCTAATAATTTTATCATATAGAAGTTATTAAACTTCCACTAAAGTGTTCTATTAATTGAGTAAATTTATACTTAGGTTCATTTTGGCTAAACAAACTACCTTAAGTCTATGTGGTTTATCTAAGTATAATGCTTATAATTGGATTTTAACCTACGATGTCTAGGTGATAAACCGTTTTATTACCTCACACCGCTCACATATACTTATAAAACTGGTTAACAACGCTCAATAATTCAGCCATAATCCCCAAGTAAGAGGTGTTCCGTAGACTGTCAACTTAAATACCTCCAGCCTTAGATAGGATTATATACCGGTTGAGTTTGTAACCCGAGTTTTGCAAGTTTTAACTATTAAAACGAGTGGTTAACCTACGTGAGCATGCAACTGTTCTTTATTATGGATTTTAAACGTCTAACCCAATTTTATAATAGCTTACAAAATTTTAGACATACTAAACATCCACAACATACATCAAAGGCATTCAATATTTAATTTAACAATTATATTAAATACAACGAACCCTAACATGCATACTATATATTATAACATATTATAACATACTTTCAATGCATGTAACATGCTTCCTATGGTGGGATTTTAAATCTACATGGCATACTATATGCACATACAAGATTTATTTAAATATAACATACATCAAATGCATAAATAATTATAAACAAACTGATATGGTTTTAGTTTTGGCATAGACATGCAAATAAAAGCCTAATTATTACAAAACAGCTTCAAAACCGCTTCTGAACTGCTCGAACCGCTCTAAAATGAACCCAAACCACTTGAACCAGACCAGAAGAGTCTGAACCGGACCAGCCAAAAACCTTTTGAGGCTGAACTGAATAGGACCTCGAGAAAATCAGTCGAACTTGTTGTTCTCGATCCATGCTTAAAATCTCACTGAGGCTCATCGTGTAGCTCAATCGTTTAGCAATCTCTCGCTCTAAACGATCTCGATCTAAACAATCTCGCTCTAAACGATCTCGAGCATAACTTATCGCATAGCTACTGCGTCTATCGTTTAGCTCCACCGTGTAGCGCTGACGACCATCATCTAGCACGACCGTCTAGTGTCTTCTTGATTGTGTAGCTGTTGGGTTTTATGTCCAAAAACTCGTAGTTTGTAAAATGATAAACATTTTCTATAATCAATATACTTATTATTGATTTCATAAATTGTGTGAAAGTCTAAATCCAATAAACTAAGACCCATGACTATTTCATGAGTACTCGAACTTTATGTGGACACATAAGAGTGGATCAGGTTCGAGTAAATAGTCAAAATGATCTATGGTATATGAATAAGGTTAGGTACCTTATTCTAGTAACACCATTAATGCGGCCTACTCTGTAGCTGTTACAAAGAGTTATAAAGTGCTACATACGATGTGATCTTAATTCTTACATGTTATGACACGAGGAGTGGGGGCATCCTATGCAATGAGTTTGCATAAGATCGGACCAAGAAATAAATCACTCTTACTTTATAACGCTGTTTACTGTATAAGACTGACTATTTCACCTAGATGACCTAGGTAACTCGATCTCAATCCTGAGCTAACTATGAACTCCTGTCTATTTTGGATTATCCTTAGATTTGCATAGGTGAGGATTGGCTCAACAGCGCCAGATCAATAAGACTCCCATTTCAGGGGTAAGACCTAATAGATAGTGATAACTTGTAGAAATACAAGTTATTTATGCTGCCTTATCTAGATATTGCGTCCAAAAGTGAATAAATATGCGCCAATTGTATGAAAATTAGCTTAGAAATACAATAATTATGAATTATTGCAATTACACCCACTAACATCATTAAGCTGGAAGAAAAGGAGACTTTTACTCTATTTTGCAGGAAACCAAGTCATAATGGCAGCAGGTATCTTTGCACAGAGCTTCGATCGGGTATATGGCAGGTCGGATCTGAGATTCACCTCTCGGCCTTATCTCGTTCTCTTCCCAGATTTCTTCTCTTCAACACTCAGCTCAACATTTTCTCTCTAAAATCTTACAGCACTTAGCCGCGTATCAAATAGCATACTTTTCTCTGAAATCAATGGGGTATTTATAGAAGCAGATCTTTGACATCAGCCTTGTGGTCTCTACTTGATTGTTATGGTAATTCTGGAGATGGAGGGATATTATTCCTTCTATTATGCAATCAGACTATCAATTCTGCACAACCGTTAGTTGTACACGTGTCTCAATCCTCTGCTCTCACGTTGCTCAGTTGCATCTTTCGATCATAGGTTCGTATGCGGTGTTTGTTTTTATTACCGCATGCGGTTGAAGCGTAGCTCTGGACCGACTGTCGTATTGCGCCGTCACTTTGGTAATCATCTCTTCATAGTTGATCGACGGGCGCAATGTGACAGAGATGCATTGATTATTTTCTCATGAGCCTTGAGCGCAAGTGGTGACTTGGTCTTCTGTAAAATAGAGTAAAGTTTGGCTTGTCTTCCATCTTTTTGGCATTAGTGGGTATAATCGTAAATATTTATAATTATTGTCATCCTAGGCTGATTTTCATACAATTGGCGCATAATTACTAACTTTTGGCTGCAATATCTAGATAAGATGGCATAAATAACTTGTATTTCTATAAGTTATCACACCCCCAAATTTAGATATATACTTGTCCTCAAGCATATCTTCTACTAAGGCAATCATGCTCCATTCCTATCCTATATTTCTACGATGACTGGTTGTTCCGAATGTTATACTTAGGCTCATTACCTGACATCACACTTTCCTTCTATCCTTGCTAATTCTTATCAAGCCCTACTTTATTCTTCTATGTAACAAAATTCTGCTCAAAGACACTTTTCTAGTTTTCAAAATAGAATGTTTATCTCTTCTTTATCAAAATAACTTGATGTATCTATATGTGGTGAGCAAAGCTTTGCGTCATTTATTCACTTAGAGACAGTTGGTCATAGTTACACTCTTTGTTTTAATCAGAGGATTGTCTCTTGCATTCTTTTATTTTTTTTTCTCTTTTTGGTTTATACTACGTTGTTCTTGGAAACCCACCTTTGTTTTGGCTTGCTCCCATGGTGTCATACGAGCATCCAACTACGAGCAGGCTCTTTTCACAACTAAACTTTTATCAGGTTGGGAACAAGTTTGCAACTTTCCCTTACGCTGACATTGGAGTTTTGCATAAATTAATTTTTTTTAATGGACGCATTTTCTGAAATACTGCATACTTTTGATTTCATCTGCTCAGACCTTCCCCACCTCCAAATTTAAAGATGAGCAAGGTCCTCATTGCGTTGTTTGGATAGACTAGACAAACACTTAGAAGAAGATTTCAAAAAGAAGGTTTGAGCAGAACTTTGAAAGGTAAAAGGTAAAGTATTGCTAAACTAAGAGTTAACTAAGTGTTAGTCAGAATTTACTAAGTATGGGAAATGTTTCTAAGTGTGACACATAATACATCATACCATAGCAATGAAGATTGTAAAAATACAAGACTAAAGATATAGCAAAGATTAACAAAGGAAGATAAAGAAAGAGGCACAGGCAAAGAGTTGAGTGAATTATGTACTTTGATTGTATTGACTATTAACAAAGTATGCGAATATATTACAAATGATTGCATTAGAAAAAATTTTCTATTGCCTGTACAGGAGTCAAAGAATTTGATTAACTTACAAAATAATAAAAGAAGAGCAAGACGAGCACATGATTTAAAATTTGCACTATGTTTCCAATAAACACAGATACATTTTTGCCAAGGACGGGCAACACGCATACATCCCCGCAACACACCCCTTACCTAAACACATTTTTGGAGGATACCTCAACATAGTGCATTTAACTAAGGCCGGGAAAAGGACGTATACGTGCTCAACACACCCCTCAACTTAATACATTTGGGTGTACTAGATGCATATCCTTTCTTATTTCCACTTACTACACCCATCCTCTCATTTCAGTTTATTTTCCTCTCTTCATAATTTATCAAAAATGTAGGTCGTAAAGACCTTGCAGTAATTTATCTCAACCTTCACAAAATTATACGACCGTCACTACTACATTTAAAGTATGGGAACCTATGCGAAATTAAATTGCCAAAACATTAAAGACTAATCCTACTACACAATAATTACGGAATTAAGAAAACTGTAAAAGAAAGAGATAAAGAAAGCAAGTAAACATAGATAGGAAGGCCGATTGAAAGAAGTTCTTAGAGTTACCGCAATCTCTTTCCCTGCAAGCTGTCTAATCTTGCTTGCCCAAGTCAATGTTATCCATGCGGCGATCGAAGTCGCCTCCATAGTAGGGCTTGATCCGCTGACCATTGACTTTGAATGCGCTGCTCCTATCTAAAGTTGTTAATTCCATTGCTCCGTGAGGAATGATTGACTTGATTCGAAATGGCCCCGACCAGCGAGACTTCAACTTTCCTGGGAACAGTCGTAAACGTGCATTAAATAACAACACCTGTTGGCCTTTGGTGAATGTCTGGTCATTGATGCGGTCGTTGTGCCATTTCTTCATTTTATCCTTATATATCTTGGCATTTTCATAGGCATCCCTTTGCCATTCGACCAGCTGATTCAATTGCAGCTTCCGAACTTTCCCCGCACTGGCTAAATCAAACTTCAGCTTCTTGCAGGCCCACATCGCCTTGTGTTCCAACTCAAGCGGTAGATGACAAGCTTTCCCGAAGACTAGGGCATACAGAGATATGTCAATTGGTGTTTTGTAGGCAGTCCTATAAGCCCATAGCGTTTCATTAAGCTTGGGTGACCAATCCCTCCTGGCAGTATTAACTATCTTCTCCAAAATAGTTTTGATCTCTCTGTTAGAAATCTTTGCCTACCCATTAGTCTGTGGGTGATAAGCAGTTGCAACTCGATGGTTGATGTTGAATTTAGTCAACAGGTTAGCAATTATGCAGTTGATAAAGTGAGATCCCTCATCGCTGATTAAAGCCCGTGGCATCCTATATCGAGCGAAAATGTTTTTCTTCAGAAACTTCGCCACAGTGGCTGCATCATTCTTGGCACATGCGATGGCCTTGACCCATTTTGATACATAATCAACCGCAACCAGAATATATTGATGACCTTCGGATGGTGGAAATGGGCCCATGAAGTCAATTCCCCAAACATCGAATAATTCAACTTCTAAGATTGACGACAATGGCATTTCATTTCTTTTAGACATATTCCTTGTTCTTTGACATCTGTCACATTGCACAACATGAGCATGAGCATCTTTGAACAGAGTTGGCCAAAAATAGCCGCACTGTAAGACTTTTGCTACAGTCCTTTGCCCCCCAAAATGTCCTCCATATGATAGAGCTCTAAAATGTGCTTGGCTTCATGTTCAGGAACGCATCGACGTATTATATGATCAGGTCCTTGTCGATATAGGAATGGATCGTCCCAGAAATAAAATTTGAGTCATGTCTTAGCTTCTTCTTCTACTTGTATGTATAATCATTCGATAGTTGACCGCAAACTATGAAGTTTACTATGTCAGCATAACAGGGAACATTAACGTCTACTGCCATTAGCAACTCATCGAGGAATCTTTCTTCAATATCTTTTTCTATCCCTTGAACCTCGCAATTTTCCAATCTTGACAAATGATATGCTACTTGGTTCTCGGTGCCCTTCCGGTCTTTGTTTCTAGGTCAAACTCTTGTAGGAGCAACACTGTATCAACCTCGGTTTTGCATCTTTGTCATAGATATTTAATCGCAGAATGATCCGTATACACCACCACTTTTGTTCTGATTAAGTACTGTTGGAACTTCTCTAGTGCAAATACTACTACGAGCATTTCCTTTTCTGTGGTTGTATAGTTCTCTTACGCGTCGTTCAGTGTTTTGCTCACATAAAGATAGGATGCAACACCTTTTCCCTGTGCTGACTCAAAACTGCGCCCATAGCATATCCGCAAGCATCACACATTGCGTCCAATCGGGAGCAATCAAAATTGGTGCGGAGATTAGTGCTTCTTTCAAGGTGTTAAATGCCTTGGTGCAGTCGTCATCAAAATTATACTCGCGGTCAGCTTCTAGCAACGCACTTAAGGGTCTTGCGATCTGGGAAAAGTTGAGAATAAATCTTCTATAAAATCCCACATGTCCCAGAAAGCTCTAAGTATCTTTACATTCACGGGTGGGGGTAATTTGAAAATTGCGTCGATTTTTGCTTGATCGACTTCCAATCCTGCCTTGGAGATTTTATGACCTAGAACTCTTCCTTCTTCCACCATAAAGTTGCATTTCTTCCAGTTTAGGATAAGATTTGTTGCCACACATCTCTTTAAGACTTTTTCGAGATTAGTCAAACAGGAGTCATAATTACTGCCGAAGACTGAGAAATCATCCATGAATACCTTGACTGACTCTTCCAAGTAATCTTAAAATATGGCCATCATGTAATGTTGGAAAGTGCCTGGTGCATTACAGAGTCCAAATGGCATGCGTCGGAATGCGAACGTACCAAATGGGAACGTGAAGGTTGTCTTGGCTTGGTCCTCCGGCGCAATTGCTATTTGGTCTTACCTTGAATAGCCATCAAGAAAACAGAAAAATTAATTCCCAGCAAGTTTATCTAACATCTGATCAATGAACGGGAGTGGAAAGTGGTCCTTTTTAGTGGCCAAATTTAGTTTACGATAATCCATGCAGATTCTCCATCCCGTAGTTGTCCTTATGGGAACCAATTCATTCTTGTCATTAGTGATGACTGTCATCCCCCCTTTCTTTGAAACACATTGCACTGGGCTCACCCAACTGCTATCAGATATCGGGTAGATGACACCGGCATCCAACCACTTTACTATTTCCTTCTTTACAACCTCCTTCATGGCAGGGTTCAAGTGGCGTTGCCTTTCTACTAATCCATTCTTTCCTTCTTCCAGACGAATCTTATAGATGCAATACGAGGGACTGATTCCTCGAATGTCCGCCAAGGTCCATCCTAAGGCTTTTTCGTTATTTCTTAGGATCTGTATGAGAGCATCTTCTTTCTCCTTACTCAATGATGTAGAAATAATAACTGGTAACGTGTCATTACTCCCTAAGTAAGCATACTTTAAGTGCACTGGCAACGACTTTAACTCTAACACAGGAGGCACTTCTAAAGATGGATTAATGCGCTGCGTTGTTCGTTCAGATAACTTGAGCGGTTCGAAATTAGATTCAGCATGAATTGCGACACAGTCTTCCTCCTCGAAATTAGATTCAGCATGAGTACGTTGAACTTTACTTCTTGATCATTGACCCGGATGGTCAATTCTCCTTTTTTCACATCAATTAATGCTCGCCCTGTTGTGAGAAATGGGCGTCGCAGGATGATAGGAATTTCTCTATCTGCCTCATAATCCAGTATAACAAAATCTGCGGGAAAGATAAACTTGTCCATCTGTATGAGAACATCTTCTATCTTGCCCTCCGGAAGCTTTATAGATCTATCGACTAACTGTAATGTGATCGTGGTTTGCTGGCTTCGCCGATGTCTAGCTTCTTAAAAATTGACAAGGGCATCAAATTTATGCTCGCCCCTAAATCACACAGTGCGTTTCCGACCATCTTCCCCCCTATGGTGCAGGGTAATGTAAAAGTCCCAGGATCCTTCATTTTAGCAGGGAGATTTTTTTGAAACAAAGCGCTACACTCATATGTTAGTGTAACTATTTCATTTTCCCCAATCTTTCTCTTGTTGGCGAGAATATCCTTGAGAAATTTCACATAGCTCGGCATCTGCTCTAATGCCTCTATTAAGGGAATATTAATATGTAGCTGTCGAAGAACATCCAGGAACCTCTGAAACTACTTACTATCGTCTTTCTTTTTCAGCCTGGACAGGAAAGGTGGAGGATACCGTCATGTTTCTTGCTCACTTTGCTGCTTGGTGAGGTCCTGCGTTACGTCATTGATTTGAGGTTGCGTTGATTGAGAATTCAAGTCTTGAGAGGATTCATCTTTTGTAGATAATCTTGCTTCTGGATTGGGGTTTCTTCCATCATTCCGTAACTGGTCATCATCATTAGTTAAATCTACTAGTGTTGTTATCGCATCTGGTACCTTTGATATAATGAGGGCTGTTGTTCTTCCACTTCGCAATGTCAATGCGTGACATTGTTCTTTACCTTTTTGCCCCAACGTTCCTGAACTTCCCTGTTGTGTACCGGGCGTTTTCTTCTTTAATTCCCTTGCAAGCTGATCTAACTAGTCTTCTAATTCTTTGAGAGAGTGAGCTTGTGATTATCGCATAGCCTCGCTCTTTTCAATATAATACTTTAATGATGTCTCCAGAGACGAGGTATTGCAAGAGGTATCATATGCAAATAGTTGGTCACATGGTTGTATACCTTGAGAATTACTTGGATTGCAGTCCGGGGTATGAAGACCGGAGGATTTCCTCGATCCTCTTGATAAATAAATTGATAGAAACTATGGCCCTCATGATTAAGGTTCTCATCCAAACCGAAAATTGGGTGACCTTCCTAACCAATGTTGTGGTTGTTGCCTCATGATTCATCATAAATAGCATATACGAGTTGTTGATCCCATGGGCAGATGTCTGCTAGATGTACCTCTCCCCATTGAGTGCAAACCAAAGTGGACATATGAGTCATCGCATTAACTTGCGCTGTTCCTTGGGAAAGAGTTTTCTGTTGATTAGCCACCATCTGGAGGAGCGATGTCATCGTGGTCATTTGCTCGACCAATGTGCTCATTATGTCTGTTGGCACATCGACCCTTTCTAGTTCCAGACATCTTACCTCAAGCCCATTATCAATCCATTCGTCAGAATGTTGTGATATGCGATCCAATATGTCCTTTGCATCCGTATATGACTTATTCATTAATCCTCCCTCTGCAGAGGAGTCGGCAACTACTTATGTTGATGGGCCTAGGCCATTGTAAAAGGTTTCTATCAAGATACTATCAGGAATCCCAATATATGGACAGTTCTTTACTAACTACCGAAATCGCACCTGAGCGGTACTTAGGGTTTCATACCTTTTTTGCTCGAAATTCAACACCTCTCTTCGCCTCTTTGTGTTGACGGATGGAAGGAAGAATCTGTTCATGAACCTATCAACCAACTGTTCCCATCCATCAATTTCGCCCGGCTCTAATGCTTGAGCCCACCTCTTTGCTTCATCCCACAATGTGTCCGAGAATAGATACAGTTTAAGACTTTCATGAGTTACGCCAGGCATGGAGAATGCGCTACACATGTCTACAAAATTAGTTAAATGTGCGTGTGGGTCTTTTCCCTGTAATCCTCCGAATTGTCCCACATTCTGAATCATTTGCAGCACGATAGGTTTTATTTCAAATCTTGCATTCCACTCAACTACTGGTCTTGAAATCCTTGGTGAAAAATTGTAAAAATCTGGCGCTGCATACTCCCTCATAGGGATGTTCTGGTCAGCGGCAAGAAAAACAGGATCTTGCACTGGCAAATCTTTCCTCAGGTTTCCAGCAGGTGCCATATTCTCTTCTAGCAGGTGCCATATTCTTTGCGCGAAGAATATACTTGATCTCTGGGTCTACTTAGAGTTACCAGATCACCCCAGCACTCCTAAGTTGTTAGACTGCTCTCCGCATTGAACAGTCAGTACAAATAGATCTGTCCTACACATAACATGAAAGTATTCAACATTAACCGTTAACCAAGTCCCCAGCAACCGCGCCATAAACTTGTAACTCATTGGGATGTATGATATTAAGTGCTCATAATGATGCGATACTACTTCTATTTATGCGTTAATTATGGGTGTTCACGTAGTATGCCATGCGTTGTCACAAGTTTCCTTACAATAGAACCAAGTGTAATTCCACCACAAGTTTCTCGGTGTGATGCAAGGTCGAACACGGGGAAATGGTTTCGGTTATTGCGGTATGTTCATGGTATAAGCGACCAGGTTTTCAATCTTTTAAAAGGAGTTTTATACAGGTATGTAAATTGCAGTAAAATAAAGGAAAGTAGTAAAGATGCAATAAAACATAAAAATACAATAAACCAAAGCTAGATGTTACAAGATACAGACTTCATGTAGAAGATGCTAGGATTAAGGTTGGCTGTGAAGGTTGTGCAAAGATGTGGGATACAGTGACAAGTCTTATGAACAGAATAGAAGAGAAAGCCAAATAATACAATCAACGCAAGTTCTTAATTGGATTGAAGGTACAAATATTGTTCTGCTCTTCTCTTGGCATACACCTCTCAGTGATCAACCGTGCTCCCACATGTCTGTGGTGAAACAGAGACTAACGTAATGAACACAAGATTGCTTCCATGTCTGGAAGTACTACTTGCTTTATTTAACGCATTCTTCTAACCTTCTCTCGATAGATCAAAATGACATCTTCACTTCTGCTCTCATAGGTGAAGATGTCGTCTAGCATGCTTTAGCTAAACATATTTTATAACTTTAATATTGATTAAATTCTTAGTGATTCATATTGCTATAATTATTGTCATACTAGGTTGATTTTCATACAATTGGTGCATAATTACTAACTTTTGGCCGCAATATCTAGATAAAGTGGCATAAATAACTTGTATTTCTACAAGTTATCAGCATTCTCGATGTGAGATTCTAGAAGTGTGGGCTCTTTGTGGACTTAGTGGGAGATAACAAGTCTATCGTATAGACGATGCCCAATCATTTAAAATAAGCTCTGCCATCGTTTAGCAAAAGCTCCACGATCATTTCTCTATCAGCTAGCTGAGTGAACTATCGTGTTTTGTCACTCCATGATCGTATAGGCTTTCTTCAGCTATCGTTTAGTGAATCTCATTCACTTGACAACCAACTGTGAGAACTTCTGAGAATAGAAATCTCAATTCAACAACTAAATTTAGAAAAACATTTTTCCTTTTATCTAACGGTTACTATAAAACCACCAATAACCTCCTACTCAATTGGTTATTAGAGAAAAAGATATAATTATCCAATAATTAATATTATTATAAATATATATGATAACCAACTTACCATACTATATTTATAATCTATAGTTTAAATATCTCATCTCATGAAACATATAAACCATAGTTATTTTTCTATTTCATGGTACTTAATGTAAATCTCATTTACATTAATCCTCCACTTGATGTATCTTATACATCACACCAATCATATCATATATAATCGAATTACCTCTTGTCAATTTGAACATTTGAAATCAACACCAAGAACTGATTGTCAACTTGAATCCATTGAGCTACCAAGGGGACTTTATGGACTTGTAGCTCGAAGCTCCAACGGCACGTGAATAATTGACTAAACTCTTTAGTCATGGGATCTACCATCCATAAACTATCAGGCACTCCACTAAAGACCGACAGCTAAACTCTCCTTACTACAGATATATTATGTGTCCATATCAACCAATCAACAGTGCGATAACCCTTTATAGATCTCTCATAAGTATAGCTGGGCCAATATCGTTATGCCCCTATAGTTACATCTAACTCCTTAGGTACCATTGATCCCTCTAATGAACATAAGTCATAGTCCTACTATGATTGAGTCCTCTCTTCCAAAGAGAAGTTGTGGCCACTATGTTCGAGCCCCGGAATCAACCTTTAAGGGAGCAATCTATCTATTTACCGCTGCTTCGGGGAAGGAGTGAATTCCATCTTGTGTAACTGAGTTCCCAGCTCCCAAATCAGACAAGTCCCCAAAAAGGTAGGCAAGTTGAGTTGGCAATCTAGTCAGTCTCACCCATACTAATTAAAGGACTATCCTCAAAGGCAGGAGTTCCCAAAACACCCAGGATTGAGATCATGTCACCCATGGTCGTTTAGGTGAGATGTAAGTCTCCAGCACCAATGGCGTTATATATGAAGATTAGTCATCTGGTGGTCCGATCTTATGCAAACTCTTTGTATAGGACACCCCCGCTTGCATGTCTCCACATGAATGGTTGGGCTCTACCATCTGTAGTAGTTGACAACACTTGCAAACCTCTACAAAGCGGGCTGTATCTGTAGTGTCACTAGGATCAGGTATCCCACCTTAATCCTTATACTACAGACCTTTTTAGGTTATCACTTAAGGCATGATCCACTTGTATATCCCATATACATACTTAAGTTTACATACAATAACCATGGAGCTTTGTTTATTGAATATGAGTAAATGCCAAATAAAATTACTCTTATTTTATTCACAACAATGTGTATAAATTATAAACTATGAGTCTCTGGGAGAATTAGGACACTAATCCCAACAATCTCCCACTTGTTCTAATGCCTCAGAAGACTGTACAATCCAAGATAAATACATGTACAATATACAATAAACTAGGGCATACCCCAACATCATCTCCCATTTGCCGTAGACAAGATGTCGCATATCCCGTAGACCCAGACTCTCCAAGTGACCCTCGAACACTTTGGTCGTGAGAGCCTTTGTAAATGGATCAGCAACGTTGTGCACTGACGAAATCTTCATGACTATCACATAACTACGATGCACAATCTCCTAGATCAAGTGGTATTTTCGCTTTATATGCTTGTCCCGATGATGATGTTGAGCTTCCTTCGAATTTTCCACAGCCTCGCTTTTACCACAATAAAGAGTGATTGGCAAATCCATATTTGCAACAACTTCCAAATCTATAATGAATTTCCTCAGCCAAACAACCTCCCTAGCTGCTTCACAAATGGCCACGTATTCAGCTTCTATAGTTGAGTCTTGATGCAACCTTGCTTGATGCTTCGCCACACTACAGCCTCTCCATTCAGAGTGAACACTGACTCCGATGTCGATTTACGAGAATCTCTATCGGTCTGAAGGATACTTGAGGATCGACTTGACTGCCATCCAGTGATCAAATCCTTGATTGGACTGATACCTGTCTCTACTGCATAAAAAATGTCAGCTCTAGTACATAACATTGTATACAATAAGCTTCCAACAGCAGAAGCATAGGGAATCCATCTCATCTCCTCATCTTTTTGAGGTGTCTTAGGACACTGACCCTTAGACAATATGATTCCATGCCGGACGGGTAACAAACCCCTCTTAGAATCCTACATCCTATACCTGATCAACATTTGATCAATGTACGATGCTTGAGACAAGACTAACCTTTTGTTCTTACGATCTCAAATGATCTGGATTCCTAGAACATACTGTGTCTCACCCAAATCTTTCATTTAGAACTGGGCAGCTAGCCACTTTTTAATGTCAGTAAAAAATCCTACATCTTTCCCAATGAGTAGGATATGATCCAAATACAATACCAGGAAAGCTACTGAGCTGTTGATGATCTTTTTATAAACATAAGGCTCAACAATATTCTGATCAAAGCCAAACGACTTAACTTCACTGTCAAATCTAATGTTCCATAATCTAGACGCTTGTTTCAGCCCATAAATGGACCTATTAAGCTTGCAAACTCTTTATTCTTGATCTAGAACTATGAACCCCTTTGGTTGAGCCATGTAGATGGTCTTCTCAAGACTACTATTAAGAAAGGCATTCTTGACGTCCATTTTCCATATCTCATAATCATAAAGTGTGGCTATGGGAAGGAGTATTGTGATAGACTTGAGCATGACAACAGGTGAGAAAGTTTCCTCATAGTTTACTCCCTCAACCTGGGTATAACCCTTTGCCACAAGTCTAGCCTTAAAGGTTTGCACCTTTCCATCTACACCTCTCTTTCGCTATAGATCCACTTACATCTATAGGTCTTACCCCATCAGGTGGATCCATAAGCTCCCAGACGTTATTGAAGTACATAGACTCCATCTCTTGGTTCATGCTTTAATCCATTTATCCTTGTCAACATCCTCCATTATTTTCTTAAAAGATAATGGATCCTCAACCCCATCATTAGAAATGACATTTTAGGCTTTAGTCAAACCCAAGTATCGATCCGGTGGGTTCATAACCCTCCCACTACGTCGAGGCAGTCTCATCTCTTGAGCTGGTTGACTAGATGTACCGACATCAACAACTCTTGTTGATCTATCAGCCTGTTGAACAACTCTTGTTGAACCCTTAGTAGTCTCAGTCTCACTAGAAATCTCGCGTAAAACATGCTTACTACGTGGTTGATGATCCCGGATGTGGTCTTCTTCCAAGAAGATAGCATTTGTAGAAACAAACACTTTTTTCTCACTCGGATCATAGAAGTATCCACCCCTTGTTTCCCCGAGGTAACCTACAAAGAGGCAAACTTTTGAATGTGGTTCTAATTTCTTCGGTCACAAGCACGTGGGCCGGACACCCCCAAATCCTAAAGTGGTGTAAACTACCTTTATGGCCTTTCCACAACTCAAAAGGTGCTTCAGAAACACTTTCTGAGGGAACGTTGTTCAGAATTGAGCATGCAGTCTCCATTGCAAAACCCAAAACGAGTCTAGAAGATGAGCGTAACTCATCATAGACTGAACCATGTCCAACAAGGTTCTGTTTCTCCTTTCTGATACACCATTCTGTTGAGGTGTAAGTGGGGCTAAGAGTTGGGACGTAATCCCATGTTCTATCATATAGTTTTGGAATTGAAGGTCCATATACTCTCGACCACGATCAGATTGTAGTGATTTTATCTTCTTACCTAACAAGTTTTCAACTTTAGCCTTATACTCCTTGAACTTGTCAAGGGCTTCAGACTTACATTGCATTAGGTAGAGATACCCATACCTTGAATAATCATCTATGAAAGAGATGAAATATTCATGCCCACCTCAAGCCTTAACACTCATCGGACCACAAAGGTCTGAATGCACAATCGTATTGAGGTTAATATGACCTAATCTTAGATGACACTTCAAAGTTCGTTTGGTCATTTTGCCTTTAAGGCATGATTCACACACCGACAAGGAGTTTCCTTCTAAACCAACTGCTCAATCGTATTAAGGTTAATATGACCTAATCTTAGATGCCATAGATGGACATTTTCTTTAGGAGAAACCTTTGGTCTTATAGCTATTGTTGTCGTATTGAACATTTGAGTATTAAACAAGGCTTTTATGACTAACAACCTTATTACATATAAGTTACTTTCCATTGAACCAAAACCAATCTCTATTCCGTTTTTGAAAATAAACACTTTATTCTAATAAAAGAGGATGGTATAACCTTGTTCAATGAGACAAGAAACCGAGATTAAGTTCCTCTTGATATGAAGAACTACGAAAACATTATCTAGTATTAGATAATGTCTCTTGTCCAAAAATAACTTCAGTCAGCCAATAGCAGCAACTGAATCAACCTCACCAGTAATAACCCAAAGTGTCATCTCTCCTTATGGCAACATTTGCCAGGAACTGAATCCTTGGTAAGAGGAACTGACGTGATTAATAGCACCCCAATCAAGGATCTAGGTAGAATCATCATTCTTTACCAAACACGTCTCCAAGACCAATAAATCAGATTTACTATATTTAGACATCCTCCTCTTTTGGAGAGTAGTGGGATCAGTATCAGAATCTAAATAAGCTCAAAATTCAATTTTAAAGAACACTTCTTTTCCATGAACTTTATCAGAGTCAACAACAATTGCTTCCTTTTGCTGGAGTTTAACTTGGGAATTAACTTTACTAGTTTTGAGATCCATCCCTCTATGCTCAAAAAGTAAAAAAATGACGTTCAAACAAATCTTTCAATGAGTCCATGATCTCGCGTGCAATGACCATGTTCTTAACCCTTTTATCCAAAACATCAGGTATGCTAGCCATGATGTGAAGTCGGGCCAATGAATTAGCCTTCATCCACAACTCATATGCATTACGAACACTTTGTGGTGCATTAAGGGTCAAGACTTAAGGACATTCCTTAACCATGACAAAATCAAGGTCGTTTACCATGAAATACATTTTACAAGACTTTTTCCACTGTATGTAACTAGTCAAATTAGAGGCATTAAACGAAAATACAAACATGTTGCTTAAAACAAAAACACATTGACTTACGTTATGTTTTAAGTAAACACCCGTTGAAAAAAGATACAACATCCAATAAGGTTTAGCAAAACTAACATGAACCCCGTGTGACATCTAGTTTCGCAATGACACTTCAAAGGTTTAGGGCAAAAGCCACCGAAGGGAGGTTAATTATCCCTCCTTTGGATTGAGAAATTTTCAACCAGCCATTAATACCAGAACAACTCTTGCTCTTATAACGACTAGCCATCATTGATTTGGTCAAGAAATCATTAACTTACTTAACAATTTCCCGTAAGTGTACCTACCATTTTAGGCCCTAGAGTTCTGCCCTACGCATCCAATCTGAAGGGAAAAAATCCGATTGGGGAAAAAACTAAAGCGACCCTATCCATTTCTAGAGTTCACCTTGATCTTGATCAACTGCACAAAACCCATCCGAATGGGGACGCTCCCACGACGCCATGAGGAAGTACAAAATGATCTCACTGTTCAAACCAACGATAGAGATCGTAGGACATGTTGACACACACTCTTCACCCACTTACTATAAACACTCTCTCTGTCCACCTTGATAATGACTCATGCAAATACCATCCGAAGGGGGATGCTCCCATGGAACCACGAGGCCAAGCATGAGTCTCACGATGTGAACATTTAGGGAGAAATGTGAGTGGAATCATTGACATATCAAATATATCTCTTCCTCCCACTGAGTTTTTTATAACCTAGCGTTTAGTTTACTTAGAAAAAACATGGCTTTGGATTTTAACTAAGTGTCTTTTTAGGTTTGTCCAAGACTAACATTTATCTTGGAAACAACTTTTGATCATCATCCATTAAACTCTTTATTGGAATCTTTGGCCAACTGTCGCATGCTTTTAGAAAATCTATCTAATTTACCTTTCCAGGTAGGTTCCTAGGTAGGGGTGTGGTTTTGACAAAAGGTCCCTTATAGACAGATTTAATGCAATTTGAATCTTTTATGCCAATCAATTTAATCCTATTAAATTGATTTAAAAGATTAAGCTAGGTTACTAATCCCATTAGAACCTTTGAACTTAGGTCTATCTCAATCCAATTTTAAAACCCTTTTAAAACATGAGTTCACCGTAAGTTCGTATGCAACACTTTCTTATTGATGTTAGTTCTAATTTCTATTATAACACTTATAAAAAAAACAACCAAAACCATTCACAACGCAAAGCAAATGCATACGAGGCATTCATAACGCTTATAAACAGCCTAAGTGTCATGCTCCGTGCATTGTTCATTCATTGCTACTTTTTATATAACACTTATACAAAACAGCAACGAACCAAGCAAAATATGCTTCCATTCACCCTTATACTATAACTCTTATAATATAAAGGTGATGCATGATAATGCTTCTTGCATTCACAAATATAACTCTTATATTTCCATGATGCATGCGCATGCTTTGTTGTAATTTCATCATGCCATATTATAACACTTATAATACATGATACATGAATAATTGCACAACCTAAGGTGGGTTTCAAAACTATATGTCATACATTATGCCATATAAACCACATACATCTCATGTATATTAAACAAAAATTGCCTCAATTGATGAACCTGGAAAAATTGCCTCAAATCCTAAAAAACTAAAGCTAACTATTACAAAACAAAGAGTCTTCGATTCAAACAGGTGAACCGGGTCTTGAACCGTCCGGGCGAAGTCCGTGTCTCCACTGATCATGTACCAAAACCACTGCGATCAACTACATGAAAGAGCAAACACTTTACTGAATCGTTTACCTTGTACCTTTTACTATGCGATGAAGCACGAGGTACGCGATCGTGCAACGCGCTTCACAATGCAAGCCTTATACGATCATCTAAACAGCAACTATGTGGTGAAGCACTATCGTCTAAATGATCGTTGAGCGACTGCCTTCATATTGTATACCGTGATCGTGTAGTCAGTAACTATGTGATGAGGCATGCTAACTACACGATCGTTTAGCGCGCACCTTTTTCTAGACGATAAGCATCAAATGCTCCCACTCGTTTGTTTACCACCAGCATCTACGCAATCAGACAACCAATGCTATGCAATAGAGTAAACGATTTACCCCATCATTTAGCGTTAGTTAAATAATCGTTTAGTAAATACTACATGATCGCATAGAAAAATATACACGATCGTTTAGCGAAATCCCAACAATCGTTTACCTGAGGCTACGACACGACCAACTCTTGGTCTTCTTCTTCGCTGAGAACCGCATCTCCATGCTTCAAAATTTCATCACGAACAACTCGACAAACTCAAACACTTCGAATTATAGACTCGATTGCATGTTAATTATGCCCAAAAACATAGGAGCCCTTACAAATTAACACTTTGTAATTAAAATAAAGCTTTAAATAGAGGCAAGTAAACCCGTAAATGTTCATCAATGCCATCCACAAATGCATTTAACAATTAAACGCAATGCAGAAAACCCACCACGACTGAAAAATAAGTTCAAAATAGAAATGAAATTTGGAATATCAGAACAACCCGACTCTGATACCAATCGAAGGAAATTGGATATGAGGATTTTCATGAGCAGTGGAATGATCGTTCCAAATTCCATTTGTATTTGAATATAAATAATTACAGTAACCAAACTTCAACTAAGCGATCATGCACAAAATGAAATTACAACATGCTTTACATAAGATCAAAGGATAGAATTATACATACATTTGAAGACCATCTTCAAACATCCTCGATCATGAACGCTCAAACAATCAGCAAGACAGCAAACCCAAACGCTCAAACATTACGACTGCAACACAACACGATCACAGCAATCACGAACTAAACAAACTCCAAGACCACGAACACAGCGAATGGCCTCCAAACAACCTTGAACTATGTCGAGTTGAGTACAACACCACCACAATGGCTACAAGAAGTGTGGGCTCTATATGGACTTGGTTAGAGGAATAGACCAAAAGAACAATCATGTAAACGATTGACCAAGTGGGAGATGACAAGTCTGTCATATAGACGATGCCCAATCATTTAGAATAAGCACCACGATCGTTTAATAAAAGCTCCACGATCATTTTGCTTTTGATTAGCTGAGTGAACTATCGTGTAGTGTCACCTCACAATCATATAGTGTCTCTTCAGCTATCATTTAGTGAATCTCATTCACTTGAAAGCCAATCGTGAGAACTTCTAAGAATAGAAATCTCAATTCAACAACTAAATATAGGAACACATTTTTCCTTTTATCTAATAGTTACCATGAAACCACCAATAACCTCCCATTCAATTGGTTATTTGAGAAAAAGATATAATTATCTAATAATCAGTATTATTATAAATATATATGATAACCAACTTACATACTATATTTATAACCTATAGTTTTAATATTTCATCTCATGAAACATATAAACCATAGTTCTTTTTCTATTTCATGGTACTTAATGTAAATCTCATTTACATTAATCCTTCACTTGATGTATCTTATACATCACACCGATCATATCATATATAATCGAATTACCTCTTGTCAATTTGAACATTTGAAATCAACACCAAAAATTGATTCTCAACTTGAATCCATTGAGCTACCAAGGGGACCTTATGGACCTGTAACTCGAAGCTCCAACGGTACGTGAATAACTGACTAAACTCTTTAGTCATGGGATCCACCATCCGTTAACTGCCAGACACTCCACTAAAGTCCGACAGCTGAACTCTCCTTACTACAGTTATATTATGTGTCTATATTAACCAATCAACAGTGCGATAACCCTTCACAGATCGCTCATAAGTATAGCTGGGCCAATAACCGTTATGCCCCTGTATATGCCCCTGTAGTTACATCTAACTCTTTAAGTACCACTGATCCCTCTAATAAGCATAAGTCATAGTCCTACTATGACTGAGTTCTCTCTTCCAAAAAAACGTTGTGGCCACTATGTTCAAGCCCCAGAATCAGCCCTTAAGGGAGTAATCTATCTACTTACCGTCCTCAAAGGAAGGAGTTCCTTAAACACTCAGCCTTGAGGTCATGTAACCCATGGTCATTTAGGTGAGATGTAAGTCTTCAGTATCAACGGTGTTATAGGACACCCCCGCTCGAATGTCTCTATATGAATGGTCAGGATCTACCATTTGTAGTAGTTCACAATACTTGCAAACCTCTATAAAGCAGGTCATATCGTAGTGTCACCAGGATTAGGTATCCCACCTTAATCCTTATAGTACTGACCTATTTAGGTAATCACTTAAGGCATGATCCACTTGTATATCTCATATACATGCTTAAGTTTACATACAATAACCATAGAGCTTTGTTTATTAGATATGAGTAAATGCTAGATAAAATAACTCTTATTTTATTCATAATAATGTGTATAATTTAAAAACTACGAGACTTCGGGAGAATTAGGACACCAATCCCAACACTTGGCTAGTTTAAATGACGTTTTGGCCAAGAAGCATGAGCATATGATCTCAGCGCGTGAGATCATGGAGTCCTAGTGGGGAATGTTCGGACAATCTCTGGACAGCTCAAGCACGAAGCTCTCAGATGCATCTTCAACTCCAAAATGAAGGAAGGCAAATTTGTTCGTGAACATGTTCTAAACATGACGATGCACTTCAATGTAGCAGAGATGAATGGGTCACGCATCAATGAGGGCAGCCAGGTTGGCATCATTTTACACTCGTTACCAGATAGCTTCCTGCACTTATTAAGTAATGCTATGTTGAACAAAGTAGACTATACCTTTATAACTCTCCTGAGTGAGTTGCAGACATTCCAATCCTTGCTGAAAATTAAGGAGAAGAAGGTTGGTGAGGAAAATGTTGCTTCATCATCAAAGAAGTTACATCAGAGTTTGACCACAGGGACTAAGTCTGCACCTTCTACTTCTAACACTTCCAGGTGGAAGAAGAAGAAAGGTGGTAAGGGGAAGAGGAAGAAACCTGCTAACCCACAACCTATCGCTCAGTGGGGAAGGCGACTAATGTTGGTTGGCAAAGGAAAGTGTTTCCATTACAACCAAGATGGGCATTGGAAGCGGAATGGTCCTCACGTGATAAAGGAGAAGAAGAAGGCTAAGGCTAAGGCAAAACAAGGTAAATATGATTTACTAGTTTTGGAAGCTTGTATAGTGTAGAATGATGATTCTGCCTGCATTATTGACTCTAGGGCCACTAATCATGTTTGTTCTTCTTTTTAGGGGATTAGATCCTGGCGTCAGCTTGAGGCTAGAGAGATGACAATGCAAGTAGGCACCAGGTACGTCATCTCCGCTGTGGCAGTGGGAGGACTCCAGTTGACTTTACAGAAGAAATTTATCATTTTGAATGATGTATATGTATTTCCTGAGTTAAAACGGAACTTAATTTCTGTAAAGTGTCTGATAGAATGTAAATATACTCTTCATTTTTCATTGAATAAAGTGGTTATTCTAAAAGATTATGTTGAGATTTCTTCAGCAAAACTGGAAAAGAATTTCTATGTGCTAAGTCCGTTAGCAACAAATTCCTTCCATAACATAGAGATGTTTAAAACTTTCATAACTCAAAATAAAGGTTTCTCCTAAGAAAAATTCCCAACTTTGGCACCTTCGATTAGGGCGCATCAATCTCTCTAGGATTTAGAGGTTGGTGAAGAATGGACTTCTAAGCGAGTTAGAAGAAAATTCTTTACCTGTGTGCGAGTCATGCCTTGAAGGCAAGATGACTAAAAGACCTTTTACTGGAAAAGGTTATCGAGCCAAAGAGCCTGTAGAGTTAGTGCATACAAAATTTTGTGATCCGATGAATATGCGAGCCAGGGGAGGCTATGAGTATTTCTTCATTTTTACTGATGATCACTCTCGGTATGAGTATGTTTATTTGATGCAATGGAAGTAAGAATCCTTTGAAAAGTTCAGAGAGTTCAAGGCTGAAGTTGTAAACACATTAGATAGATGGATTAAAATACTTCGATCAGATCGGTGTGGAGAGTTTTTGGATTCTGAGTTCCAGAACTATATGATAGAACATGGAATCGTTTCCCAACTCTCAGCGCCGAGTACATCTCAATAGAATGGTGTATCGAAGAGGAGAAACATAACCCTGTTGGACATGGTTCGGTCGATGATGAGTTACGCTTCCTTACCGGACTCGTTTTAAGGTTTTATAGTGGAAACTGTAGCTTATATACTCAACTGCGTTCCTTACAAGAGTGTTGCAAGAACACCTTTAGAGTTGTGGAATAGGCGTAAAGCTAGTTTGTGTCACTTCTGCATATGAGGCTGCCTAACACATGTGCTTGAGGCCAATCCAAAGAAACTAGAACCATGTTCGAGGCTGTGCCTATTTTTAGGCTACCTCAAAGGCACACGAGGGGGTTACTTTTATGATCTTAAGGAAAATAGACTATTTTTGTCAACGAACGCTACCTTCTTGAAGGAGGATCATATGAGGGAGCACAATCCACATAGTAAAATTGTGTTGTGTGAACTTGTCACACCCCGCCCCGAGCCTGCACTCCTAAGCTCGAGGAGAAGCGTGAGGGACTGCAGATACCACCCTTTTCTGATACCTACTGTCCAATTGAACCTCTTTACTTTGTGCAAACTTTAAGTCAAGGAGATAACAACTACTAATTAAGTAGGCCCATTTTATCATAGCAATGTAATGTTTATACAACTCCAAAAGTTAACTACAAAGTTTACAACAACCACTCTTAAAACCCTTTGGAAGTGTGACCGTGTCATGTGGCAGACCTTGACCTTAGCAGCACCCTGGAACTCCTCACCTTTCGTTACCTGGGAAGAAAAACATGAAAGAAAAGAATGAGCTTTACAAAGCTCAGTGAGTGGTAAGCAACTTCTAAAGTCTATTTCAACTCATAATAACGAGCACATCATAAATATGAGGTTACATTCAAACCTCAGCCTTGAATGAGTCTGTTCTCAACTCTATCTACGTGCACGACAAATAGTTAAACTGATAACTACATAGAATGAGTCTATTCTCGACCTACACACACGGTAGATAGTAACCGTTATTAATTATAACGCTTACTCTTTTTGTTTCCCCTTTGTTCCCTATGTCTCCTATGTGCACATAGCTCCCCACTCATGGGCTCAGAAGCTAGGCCCGTCAGTCCTCTAACCATCCCATATGAGGATCCTCCCACAGGCTCAGGAACTAGGCCTCTCGGTCCCCTGACCATCCCGTGAGGTTTTGCTTTTGGGCTCAGGAACTAGGTCTATTGACCCTCTGACCATCCCGATCACATAATCTCATTCTCATGGTAGATACTCATTCATATATATGCTTTAAGACTTAAAGTAAATTACCACTCATCTTGGTAAGTATAGGAATCTTTCTCTTAGAAGTTCCTTGATCTTCCCGGGCTCCTCTTTTGAACCCTAAATTCCAGATTCAAATCAAAGCTCAAATTACTCAGATTAGCCTAGTATGGCAATAATTATAAATGCTTGCGCTTACACCCACTAACGCTAAAAAGATGGAAGACAAGCCCAACTTTACTCTGTTTTATAGGAGACCAAGTCACCACTTGCACTCAAGGCTCATGAGAAACTAATTAAAGCATCTCTATCACATTGTGCCCGTCGATCAACCATGAAGAGACAATTATCGAAGAAATGGCACAATGCGACAGTCGGTCTAGAGCTATGCTTCAACCGTATGCGGTAATAAAACAAAACACCGCATGCAAACCTATGATCGAAATATGCAACTGAGCAGTGCAAGAGCAGGGGATTGAGACACATGTACAACTAACAGTTGTGCAGAATTGATGGTCTGATAGCATAACAGAAGGAATAATATCCCTCTATCTGTGGAATTACCATAACCATCAAGTGGGGACCACAAGGCCGGAGTCAAAGATCTGTTCCTATAAATACCCTATTGATTTCAGAGAAAGGTAGGTATTTGATACGGGGCTAAGTGATGTAAGATTTTAGAGAGAAAAGGCTGAGTTGAGTGTTGAAGAGAAGAAATCTGGGAAGAGAACGAGATAAGGCTGAGAGGTGAATCTCAGGTCCGACCTACCATAAACCCGATCGAAGCTTTGTGTAGAGCCTGAAAGGGAAGCTCTTCTTGCCATCGAACCCATCCAATCCGGCAAGCAGATCTCCATCAAATCTGTGCCAAGACATTGGCACTTGTTTCTATCTGTTCTGTCTCTCTTTCATTGTATTCCATATTTTCTTTATCTCTTCATTCACACATCATGTATCAAACGCTTAGTAGAAATTTTAAATGTTTCAATAGATTCCATTTACCATTTTCTGTCTGTTTTCGTTCACCCATTAGTCACTTTCTTCATGATGTTTTCTTAATCTCCAGATGAGCAATATGAATCACCAAGAATTTAATCTGTATTAAAGTTATGAAATACATTTAGCTAAAGCATGCTAGACGACATCTTCACCTGTGAGAGTAGAAGTGAAGATGTCATTCCGATCTATCGAGAGAAGGCCAGAAGAGTGCGTTAGCTAAAGCGAGTAGTACTTCAAAATATGGAAGCAACCTTGCGTTCATTACGTTAGACTCTATTTCACCATAGACATGTGGGGAACACGGGCGATCACTGAGAGGTGTGTGCCATGAGAAGAGCAGAACAGTATTTTTACCTTCAATCCAATTAAGATCTTGCGTTGTTTGTAAAACTTATCTTTCTTCTTCTATTCTGTTCATAAGACCTGTCGCTGCATCCCACGTCTTTGCACAACCTTCACAACCAGCCTTAATCCTAGCATCTTGTACATGAAGTCTATATCTTGTAACATCTAGCTTAGGTTTATTGTATTTTTATGTTTTATCGCATCGTTACTGCTTTCCTTTATTTTACTGCACTTTACATACCTGCACAAACTCCTTTATAAAGAATTGAAAACCTGGTCGCATATACCATTAACATATCGCAATAACTGACACCAGTTCCCCGTGTTTGACCTCGGATCACACCGAGAAACTTGCGGTGGAATTCACTTGGTTTCATCGTAAGGAAACTTGTGACAATGCAGAGCATACTACATGAACATTCCAAATTAACTCATAAGTAGTATCGCAACATTATGAGCACTTCATATCATACATCCCATACGCGTTACAATTTGTATGGCTCAAAAAGTTCTTGATTGATCTGGAAGTTGTTCCAGACATGTCTCGGCCCATCACCTTTTATTGTGATAATAGTGGTGAGGTGGGGAACTCTAGGGAGCCTAGGAGTTACAAGCACGACAAACATATAAAGTGGAAGTATCATCTCATCCACGAGATTGTGCATTGAGGGGATGTGATAGCCACAAAGATCGCTTCGGAACACAACGTTGCTTACTCGTTTAAGAAGGCTCTCACGGCTACAGTTTTTTAGGGTCACCTTCAGGGCATGGGTCTACGGGACCGCCCGTGGCTGGTCTAGGGCAAGTGGGAGATTTTTTTTATTGGGCCTTAGTGCCCTAGTTTATTGTTTTGTACTTGTTTTTATCTTGTACACCCACTCACTTTAAGACAAGTGGGAGATTGTTGGTGTTACTTTGAATTGTGCATCTTTGTTATTCAATATTTACCATAATTAGTTTATCCAAATGAACATACGTAATACATCTAATATATGTTATAAAGTTGGTTATGAAGGAAATCGAAACTGAGATTTGGATGAGCAGTGGAACAAGATTATTCCAAATTACAATCATGAATAAAAATTGCATTTACAGTCGACTTCAAACAAGCAGTTATGCAAATAATACAAAAATTATAGCATGAGAATCTCAAATGTACAGGGGGAAAAACTGTACCAAAAAATGCAACAGCATCTCCATGCTACAATGCGCGACCGCTCGAGCAATAGCAGCCACAAGCACTCAATCTACACGACTGCAACACCGCGTTAACACAACATGAACACTTTGCGCTCATCTTTAATGATCTCCTCGGTCACAAACTCCTCCACAACATGAACAAACTCCTTCACAACACCACGAACGGCCTCTAGAAAACCTCAACAGTGTTGAGTTGAGTCTGACACCACCAACAAGATGACCTTGGTATTCTCGGTGTGAGAATCTAGAGGGTGGGCTCTGTTGGACATGTTATGAGACAGATGAACAGAGGAAACACCGATCGCGTACATGACTGGGCAAGTGGGAGATAGCGGAGACCTATCGTATAGGTTGATGCCCAATTGTTTAGATAAAGCTATGCGATCATCTAGAAAAAGCTATGCGATCATTTAACTCTATCGTCTAGCTAGGTCTGTCGCCTACAGACACTACATGGTCGTTTATCTTGGGCCAGTGATCATCTAGCAAAACTATGCGATCGTTTAGTAAATACTGCACGATCGTTTAGCTTGCACCTGCATAGACGTTTAGAACGCTTAGCCGTTGTTTAGTAAATCTGAATTTACATAATGACTTCGTGAGTTTCTTTTTCATGAGAGAAAACTCAAAAACATTTTGAAATATTTGTAAAGAAAACTTTTCAAAATAGGAAACCACTTTCCGTTTAAACTCACGGTTACCATGATCCAATAACTACCCACTACTTTGGTTATTTAAAAGAAAAAGAATTAATTATCAAATAATTAATATTATTATAAATATAAATGATAACTAACTTATCATACTATATCTATAACCTATAGTTTTAATATTTCATCTCATGAAACATATAAACCAGTTCTTTTTCTATGCCATGTTACTCAACATAAATCTCATTTACATCAATCCTTCACTAGATGTATCTCATACATCATACCGATTATATCATATATAATCAAAATACCTCTTGTCAATTTGAACATTTCAAATCAACACCAACAACTGAATCTCAACAAAATCCAAGCTACCAAGGTTATCTCATGGACCTGTAGCTCGAAGCTCCAACGGTACGTAAATAACTGACTAAACTCTTTAGTCACGGGATCCACCATCCGTTAACTTCCAAGCACTCCACTAAAGACCGACAGCTGAACTCTTCTTACTACAGATATATTATATGTCCATTTTAACCAATCAGCAATGCAACCCTTCACAGATCGCTCGTAAGTACAGCTAGGCCAATAACCGTTATACCCCTGTAGTTACATCTGTCTCGTTAAGTACTACTGATCCATCTAATGAACATAAGTCATAGTCCTACTATGACTGATCTTCCAAAGAAAAGTTATGGCCACTATGTTCAAGCCCTGGAATCAGCCCTTAAGGGAGCAATCTCTCTATTTAACCCTGCTTCAGGAAAGGAGAGAATTCCATCTTGTGGATTGAGTTCCCAGCTCCAAGATCAGACAAGTCCCCAAAATGGTAGGCATGTTGAGTTGGCAATCTGGCCACTCTCACCCATACTAATCAAAGGATCGCCCTCAAAGACAGGAGTTCCCAAAACATTCAGGATTGAGGTCGTGTCTCCTATGGTCGTTTAGGTGAGATGCAAGTCTCTACTATCAATGACGTTATATATAGAGTCTAGTCATCTCGTGGTCCAGGTCTTATAAAACTCTTTGTATAGGACACCTCTGCTCCACGTCTCCATATGAATGGTCAGGATCTACCATCTGTAGCAGTTTACAAGACTTGCAAACCTTTACAAAGCAGGCCGTATCTGTAGTGTCACTAGGATTAGGTATCCCACCTTAATCCTTATACTACAGGCCGATTTAGGTTATCACTTAAGGCATGATCCACTTGTATATCACATATACATACTTAAGTTCACATAAGATAACCAAGGTGCTTTGTTTATTGGATATGAGTAAATGCCAGAATTAAATAACACTTATTTTATTCATTGAACAATGTGTATCTTTACAAAACAACAAGACTTCGGGAAAATTAGGACACCAATCCTAACAATCTCCCACTTGTCCTAATGACTCGGGAGACTAATGTACAATATAGTATAAAAATGTACAATATACAATAAACTAGGGCATACCTAAATATCATCTCCCACTTGCCCTAGACAAGATGCCGCATGTTCCGCAGACCCAGACGCTCTAGGTGACCCTCGAACACGTTTGCCGTGAAGGCCTTTGTAAAGGGATCAGCAACGTTGTATCCCGTAGAAGCATCACATGCTCCCACTACGATCGTCTACCTCCCGCGTCTACGCAATCGCGCAACCAACGCTACACGATAGGTGAACGATTTACCCCATCGCTTAGTATCAGCTAAACGATCGACTAAAAAGTACTACACGATCGTCTAAAAAAACTACTGAACGATCACTTAGTAAAATCCCAACGACCATTTACCTAAGGCTACACGATTCAACCAACACTTGGTCTTCTTCTTCGTTGAAAAGTTACAGACTCGATTGAAAGTTAATTTCGCACGACGAACGACACGACGAACTTGAACTATTCGAAATACAAACTCGATTGAAAAGTTAATTTCACCAAAAAAACAAAAGGACTCTTACAATTAACAATTTTTAATACTTAAAGCTTTAACCAAAAAGCAATTTAAACCCGAGATGTTCATCAGTTTCATCCATCAATGTAGAAAACGATTAACTACAAATGCAGAAACCCACCACGACTGTAAAAAGCATTCAATTCAGATCTGTAATTTGGAATATCAGAGAACCTTGCTCTGATACCAATTGAAGGAAATCAGAAGCAAGATTTCCAGGAGTAGCGGAACAAGATTATTCCAAATTACAATCATGAATAAACAATGCATTTATAGTCGACTTCAAACAAACAGTTATGCAAATAATACAGAAATTATAGCATGAGAATCTCAAATGTACAGAGGGAAAAATTGTACGAACAAATGCAGCAGCTTCTCCACGATACGATGTGCGACCGCTCGAACAACAACAGCCACAAGTGCTCGATCTACAGAACCGCAACACCACATGAACATAACACGAACACTTCACGCTCGTCCTTAATAATCTCCTCGATCATGAACTCCTCTGCAACACAAACAGACTCCTCCACAGCACCACAAATGGCCTCCAGAAAACCTCGACAGTGTCGAGTTGAGTTTGACACCACCAACAACGCGACCTTGGTATTCTCGGTGTGAGAATGCAGAGGGTGAGCTTTGTTCGGACTTGGTATGAGGCAGACGAACGGAGGAAACATTGATCGCATGCACGACTGGGCAAGTTGGAGATGGCGGAGACCTATCGTATAGGTCGATGCCCAGTCGTTTAGATAAAGCTATGCGATTGTCTAGCAAAAGCTATGCGATCATTTAACTCTACGTCTAGCTCGGTCTGTCGCCTATAAACACTACATGATTATTTATCTTGGGCCAGTGATCATCTAGCAAAACTATGTGACCGTTTAGTAAATACTACACGATCGTTTAGCTCATACCTGCACGATTGTTTAGCACACCCAACCGTCGTTTAGTAAATCCGTATTTACTTGACGACTTCATGAGTTTCTTTTTCACGAGAGAAAACTTAAAACCTTTTCAAATATTTGTAAAAAAAGCTTCCTTTCAAAATAGGAAACCACTTTCCTTTTAAACTCACGATTACCATGATCCAATAACCACCCACTACTTTGGTTATTTAAATGAAAAAGAATTAATTATCCAATAATTAATATTATTATAAATATAAATTATAACCAACTTATCATACTATATCTGTAACCTATAATTTTAATATTTCATCTCATGAAACATATAAACCATAGTTCTTTTTCTATTCCATGGTACTTAATGTAAATCTCATTTACATCAATCCCCTACTAGATGTATCTCATACATCATACCGATTATATCATATATAATCAAAATACCTCTTATCAATTTGAACATTTCAAATCAACACCAAGAACTGATCCTCAATAGAATCCAAGCTACCAAGGGAACCTCATGGACCTGTAGCTCGAAACTCCAACGGTAAGTGAATAACTGACTAAACTCTTTAGTCACGGGTTCCACCATCCATTAACTGCTAGGTACTCTATTAAAGACCGATAGTTGAACTGCTAGGTACTCTATTAAAGACCGATAGTTGAACTCTCCTTACCACAGATATATTATGTGTCCATCTTAACGAATCAGTAGTGAGAAATCCCATCACAGATCGCTCGTAAGTCCAATAACCGTTATGCCCTTGAAGTTACATCTGTCTCCTAAAGTATCACCGATCTTGCTAATGAATATAAGTCATAGTTCTACTATGACTGAGTCTTCTCTTCAAAAGAGAAGTTGTGGCCACTATGTTCAAGCCCTGGAATCAACCCTTAAGGGAGCAATCTCTCTATTTATCCCTACTTCAGGAAAGAAGTGAATTCCATCTTGTGGATTGAGTGCCCAACTCCCAGATCAGACAAGTCCCCAAAAAGGTAAGCATGTTGAGTTGGCAATTTAGCCACTCTTACCCATACTAATCAAAGGACCGCTCTTAAAGGCAGGAGTTTTCAAAACACTCAGAATTGAGGTCGTGTCAGCTATGGTCGTTTAGGTGAGATGCAAGTCTCTAGTATCAACAACGTTATATACAGAGTCTAGTCATCTCGTGGTCCAGGTCTTATAAAGCTCTTTGTATAGGACACTCCCGCTCCACGTCTCCATATGAATGGTCAGGATCTACCATATGTAGTAGTTTACAACACTTGCAAACCTCTACAAAGCGGGCCGTATCCGTAGTGTCACCAGGATTAGGTATCCCACTTTAATCCTTATACTACAGACCGATTTAGTTTATCACTTAAGGCATGATTCACTTGTATATCACATATACATTATTAAGTATATCACATATACATGCTTAAGTTCACATAAGATAACCAAGGAGTTTTGTTTATTGGATATGAGTAAATGTCAGAATTAAATAACACTTATTTTATTCATTGAACAATATGTATCTTTACAAAACAACGAGACTCCGAGAGAATTAGGACACCAATCCCAACAACCTCCCACTTGTCCTAATGACTCGGGAGACTAACGTACAATACAATATAAAAATGTACAATATATAATAAACTAGGGCCTACTCCAGTGTCATCTCCCTCTTGCCTTAGAAAAGATACCACATGTCCCGTAGACCCAGACGCTTCAGGTGACCCTCGAACACATTAGCCATGAGGGCCTTTGTAAAGGGATCAACACGTTGTATCCTGTAAAGATCAGATTCTTATGCTACATATAGAAGAATGTAGTTCCTTGTTCTCCAAAGATACTTGAGGATCGTATTGACCGCCGTCCAGTGATCAAATCCTCCATTGCTTTCTTAAAAGACAGGGGATCCTCGACCCCATCATTCTTAATGATGTTTTTGGCTTCAGTCAACCCATGTAGCGTTCTGGTGGGTTCTGATAACGGGCAGAAATGCACGTTATTATAGTGCTAAGTTATTAAACGATGAAGGTTTGCGTTGATAAAATATAGATTGCGTCCAAAAAGCATTAAGTTCATAACATTGTGGTCGAATGCGTTCAGCGCATAAAAACAATTAACTTTTGTATTTTTATGCAGAATATGCGTTAACGCAAGACGGAGAGTGCGATCATAAGAAATCAACGGTAGAGCGCATCGTACCGCAAGGATTTGCAGTGATTTGTGCTTACAAGTATCTGCTCAAGAAGGATTTTCGCATAGAGCCGGCGCATCTGGGTGAAAAGCATAATTAATCACGATGGGACAGAAACCTGATGACGGTCGAGTTCGAATTAAGTTGACAACCTGCTACCGATAATAAGTACACTCAGTTTTTCGGTGAAAAATATTCGGTGCATCAGTCAGAGAATTAAAGCCATCCCATCTATTCAATCATAAGAGAGAAGCCTCCTTTCACCTTGAAGCTCTATAAATACCGAAGGCAACCTTCAGTAAAGGAGCTCTTTGGATAGTTCAGATAGTTATAGAATTTTCCCATATATAGAATAGCCTTGTTCATAGTTTTCCTTTTTATTTAGAAGGCGGAGAGAGAGAAGGGAAGAGACGCCAGAAGATCGCTCAGGGTAACTCGAGAGAGAACCCAGAGGCATGAAAGCAGAGAACGGGCCGACTCTCGCGAGAGCGAGACTATCTTTTGAACAAAGTAGAAAAGACAGTATAAAAGCCTTGGGAAGCAAGAGATTGCTACTAGGCTCTTTATTCTCATCTTGCATTGCATGCGATTATCTTGTTTTATGCTGTGCCCAACATCCCTTTAGAGCTACTAGAGAGAGAGTCTAAAGAAAGAAACTAAGACTTGAGAGAGCTAAGTTAGAATCTAGACTCGAGAGAGTAAGATTAGATCTGCATAAGCGAGAGATAGAGACTTAGTGATAAGCTCTGTTTGCCAACCTGCATCGCATGCACCCTAGAGATAGATTATGATATTATGTGGTCGCCTTATTGGTGTGTGTAATTTTATCATCACATAAATAAGAATAGAGGCTTATGTGTAGGTCCTATAGACTCATCGCTTATATCGCATGCATTCTAGTATTAGAAGCCGTAGCATTCGCGTCGAGAGATGGTTTGCTATTGTATGTTTGTTGTATGATTGCATAACATGAACACATCCTAAGAAGTGTTAGCCGAACCCCCTCTCAACTCATTCACCGCATACTCATCGCATCTTCTGTATTATCAACTCTTTTTGTAACTCTGCCGCATTCGTTTATTTTATTACCACAACATAACCCAAAACAAATATTTTATTTCTTGGTTACCGCAAAGTCTTCTTGAAAATTACCACCACTACCGTTTTCCCTAGTCCCAGAGTTCGACCCTGGATTTACCAGGAAAATCAGAGGAATTTATACTTGGATTCCGTTGAGAAAGCTTGTTGCTTAACGCATTTCTATCACCGCATTTCATCCCATAACTTCACCTTATAAAATAACGCATCAAGTTTTTGGCACCGTTGCTAAGGACTTCGGCAAACAGTGTGCTAACGATAATTTTTTTTATTTCTTTGCAGATTTCAATCTCTGGTGAATTACAACCCAGAGATTGAGAGGATGTTCTAAAGATGATTAAGAGACAGCCACCAACAACAACAGCCAGATAAAGAAGATATGGCGGAGCAGCCTGGAAACGGAGTACCAAACAAAAACAATGTCATGGCGAATCCAATTCTACTGGCAAACGATCGTAATAGGCCCATTCGGGACTATGCATCGCCAAAACTCTACGATTTCTCTCCAGAAATCATGAGGCCTGCCCTTGATGGAAGCAGATTTGAAATGAAACTGGTGATTCTGCAGATGATCCAGACTGCAGAAACATTTTGAGGACAATGTGGCGAGGACCCGTATGCCCACATCTGGAGCTTTATAGATATCTGCAACACTTTTGTGTTCCCAATATCTCCGCCGAAGAAGTTCGACTAACTCTATTTCCATTTTTTCTGTGTGATCAGGAAAGAAAATGGTCATATTCCCTCGAGGCGGGAGAGATAACTTCGTGGGAACAAGTCGTCGAAAAGTTTATGAAGAAATATTTCCCACCAACCGAGAATGCCAGGAGAAGAAAATTAATAACAAATTTTGAAAAAGAAAATGACGAATCGCTCAGTGATGCTTGGGCGAGGTTTAAGAGGCTGGTAAGAGACTATCCACATAATGGCTTACCAGGCTGCTTGTAGATGGAGATTTTTTTTTATCAAGGATTGAACCTTGCTTCACAGAACGCTTCCAATGCGACAAAAGCTAGTGTTTTGCTTGACAAAACTTATGAGGAGGCCAAAAGTATACTTGATCGCATTTCCAAAAATCACGAGGATTGGCGGGAAAGCAATCAAAGATTAAGAATCAAAGATAGTGACGTGAACAATGGGGCCATCGCATCCCTTCAGAATCAAATGACTGCGATGATGAGTTTGATACAAGGGATCGTGATTAACAACACAGGAGCAAAGAAAGGGCAGGTCAATGCAATTGCTCAAACGATTGCAAATTGTATCATCTGTGGAAATGCTCATTCGATGGAAGAACTCCCAAAAAATTCGTAGTCAGTATGCTTCATAAAGAATAATCCCTATTCCGATACATACAACCCCGGGTGGAGAAACCGCCCAAATTTTGCGTGAAAAAATCAACAACAAAACTTTCAACCAGTGGCACAAAGAGAAGGGCCACTCGGATTTTTCCCGTAAACAAGAAGTCCAACGCATAACCAAGCTAGCAACTTGCAAACACCGCAATCTTCGTCCTTAGAGAGCTTGTTGAAGTAGTACATTGAGAAGAATGAATAAGTTCTTCAGAATCAAGAAATGTCCATTCAAAATCTTGAAATTCAGTTGGGACAAATTGCAGATGAGCTCAAAAATAGACTACTAGGAGTGTTGCCGAGCTAGACTGAGCTTCCTCGCAACGTTGGTGGAACAGGGAAGGAACAATGCTTAGCAGTCTCCTTGCTAAGTGACAAAATGACTATGGAAATAGGGGAGAAACCCATCACGACCAACTTGAATTCAGTGACAACCGAGGACTCATTGACTTACAATTCAGAAGAGCCCGAGAAGATGAATCCTGAAGTTGTGTCCACCCTCAAGCCGTCAGAACATGAGACAGAAGAAGTCCAACTACCACCAGTCTCGAAAATATTGAAAGAAAAACAAAATGATGAAGACAAGATCGCAAGAGTGGTAGTAACGCAAAATGCTATGATTCACCCAAAAATGTGTGACCCAGGAATCTTCACGATACCATGCTCCATTAGAGGGGTCTATAGTGGCCAAGCACTATGTGATCTTGGGTCGAGTATAAACGTAATGCCACTATCAATCTTTAAATGATTGAATATTGGCACACTCACACCCACGACAGAGATTCTCCTACTTGCGGACAGATCCCGAACACATCCCTAAGGAGAATTGAAAGATGAATCTCAATTGATAAATTCATTTTGCCCGCAAACTTAATCATTTTGGATTGTAAATCGGAAAAGATGCACCCATCATATTAGGAAGACCATTCCTCTCGACTGGTTGCGCCCAAATTGATGTGCACAAGGGGAAAATCATAATGAACATCAATAGGGAAAAGCTCCGGATTAAGGCAGTCAAGATCCTGAAAGATCGAGAAAAGAAGAAAAAGCCACCGTGGATGTGAAAAGCCCAGCTTGAAATAAGCAGTCCCTGAGTTACTATATGACTCAATCTCATCAGGGACGCAATCCTTTTGAATATCCTTTTCCTACATCAAGACTTCATGAACTTTCTTCACCTTGTTATTATCTGATATCGCATAGTTACTTCTTTAGTTGTTCAAAAAAAAAAAAAAATATGCGATCATGTTGAACGATTGTGGTAAAAGATTTTGTTTTGTTTAAAATTATTTGACCTTCTCAATGTTTTCTTTGCAAACGATCAAGGTACACGATTTGGAGGCACTGGATGAAGATGCAACTACTTTATTTCGTCACCGCAATTTAAAGACAGTAGATCACTACAAAGCAGGATGTGTCAACAAATAATGCGTGCGATAGCGCAAATTTGGGGGATGTATTTTTTCCACTTTATTCCAAATTCTGCACTATCGCATCGCATTTTAATTTTGAAATTTTATCTCCACATCCTCTTTGATTACCACAATCATTTAACATTGATAAATTTAGTAAGTCGCCGCATTCTTTCTTTTTATCAATTATGATTTCAATGATAACACACATGCTTCTATTTTTTCGTATACACTAGAGTCAACTTAATCTTCGAAAAGTCACCTCATGAAATATTTCTAGAAGTTAGTGGTCTGCTAGCTTTCTTTCAAACTGACCCTTTACCAAACTTCCTAAGAACATTGCATGACTTCTTTCAATCTTTTGGCAATGAGGACATTGCCGCATTTTAAATTTGGGAGTGAGGTATTTACTTTTCGACCTTGCTACTTTTAGCTCTGTTTAAAAAAAAAAAAAGGAAAATTTTGAGAATAACAACTCCACTATTAACGCAATAGGGAAACCCATGTTGATAAGAGTTAAGTTGTCTAGGGAATTTACCCGTATATGGATGTCCGCATGACACACGTGTGGGCAAGCCAAAATGAAAGTAAGTCGCCAGGATCAATGCATAAATAAATGACCGCAACTCTGCTGCCAAGTAGGTATGAGTTTAGTCTAAGAAAGAGCGCCTTGCTCATGGTTGGATGTCCGTATGACACACGTTGGGGCAAGACAAAACGAAGGCGAGGCACTTGGATTAGCGCAAGGTTTGAAAAAAATTAACAATGTAAAAAATATGCAAGGATAAAAACCAGTTAACACCCTAGAAAAAAGGTTTTTTGAAATAAATCATGCGATGTCATGGAATCTAGTAAAGTCTTTTTGAAGGTTAAACTTGCAGTCCCTAGGTCTTAGAAATATTTTTAGAAGAGACTTGAATAAGAATTAAGAAAATTTTGGTGTATAGGATTTGAATGAAGTATCCTTGAGAAATCTAGGAAAAGAGATTGCGGTCGACTTTTTAAAGGAAATCTTCAGCTTATGCTTGAGGGCAAGCATTGTTTAAATTTGGGGGTGTGATAATGGGTAGAAATGCACGTTTTTACAGTGCTATGTTATTAAACAATGATGATTTGCGTTGATAAAATATGTTAGATTGCGTCCAAAAAGCATTAAGTTCATAACATTGCAGTCGCATGCGTTTAGCACATAAAAACAATTAACTTTTGTATTTTTATGCAGAATAAGCATTAATGCAAGGCAGAGAGTGCGATCACAAGAAATCAACGGTCGAGCGTAGCATACCACAAGGCTTTCCGGTGATTTGTGCTCGCAAACATTTGCTCAAGAAGGATTGTCGCATAGAGCCGGTTCAGCTTGGGGGGTGCATCTAGGTGAAAAGCATAATTAATCATGATGGGACAGAAAGCTGATGATGGTTGACTCTGAATTAAGTTGACAAGCCGTTAATGATAACAAGTACACTCAGTTTTTCGGTGACAAATATTTGGCGCATCAGTCAGAGAATTAAAGGTATTCAATCTGTGCAATCATAAGAGAGAAGCCGCTTTCACCCCGAGGCTCTATAAATACCGAAGGCAACCTTCAGCAAAGGAGTTCTTTGGATAGTTTGGATAGTTAGAGAATTTTCCCTTAGATAAAATAGCCTTGTTCATAGTTTTCCATTTTATTTAGAAGGCAGAGCGAGAGAAGGGCAGAGATGCCGGAAGATCGCTCAGGGAATCTTAAGAGAGAACCCAGAGGCGTGAAAGCAGAGAGCGGGCTGACTCTCGCGAGAGCGAGACTATATTTTGAACAGAGTAGAAAAGTCATTGTAACAGCCTTGGGAAGCAAGAGATTGCTTCCAGGCTCTTTATTCTCATCTTGCATTGTTATTTTGTATTTCAACTCTTTTTCTATACAATGGAATTTCTTTATCTACATTTGTTCACTCTCTTAGCATTCATGAGTAGCTAAGTTTATCGAATGGGTTGAGAAGAACTAAGCTAACATGTCTTAGAATATTCATTGCATGCGATTATCTTGTTTTATGCTGTGCCCAACATCCCTTTAGAGCTACTCGATAGAGAGTCTAAAGAAGGAACCTAAGACTTTAGATAGCTAGGTTAGAATCTAGACTTGAGAGAGCAAGATTAGATCTGTATAAGCGAGATATAGGGACTTAGAGATAAGCTTTGTTTGCCAACTTGCATTGCATGCACCCTAGAGATAGGTTATGATATTATGTGGTTGCCTTATTGGAGTGTATCATTTTATCATCGCATAAATAAGAATAGAGGCTTATGTGTAGGTCCTATAGACTCATCGCATATATCGCATGCATTCTAGTATTAGAAGCCGTAGCATTCGCGTCGATAGATGGTTTGCTATTGTATGTGTGTTGCATGATCGCATAGCATTATCATTAACTAAACGATCGACTAGAAAATACTACACGATTGAATAAAAAAAACTACTAAATGATCGCTTATTAAAATCCCAACGATCATTTACTTGAGGCTACACGATCCGACCAACACTTGGTCTTCTTCTTCGTTGAGAACTGCATCGCCATGTGCCGAAGCTTCATCACGAATGACACGACGAACTCGAACTTTTTGAATTATAGACTTGATTGCAAAGTTAATTTCGCCCAAAAACACAGGGGCCCGTACATTTAACACTTTGTAATACTGAAAGCTTTAACAAAAAAAGCAATTTAAACCTAAAATGTTCATCAAATTCATCCACAAATGAATAAAACGGTTAACTACAAATGCAAAAACCCACCACGACTCTAAAAAGCGTTCAATTCAAATCTGTAATTTGGAATATTAGAGAACCTGGTTCTGATATAAATTAAAGAATCGAAAGCGAGATTTTCATGAGCAGCGGAACAAGATTATTCCAAATTACAATCATGAATAAATAATGCATTACAGTCGAATTCAAACAAGCAGTTATGCAAATAATACAAAAATTACAGCATGAGAATCTCAAATGTACAGAGGGAAAAATTGTACGCATAAATGCAGCAGCGTCTCCATGTTACGATGCGCGACCACTCAAACAACAGAAGCCACAAGCACTCGATCTACACGACTGCAACATCGCAAGAACACTTTGCGCTCGTCCTCAACGATCTCCTCGGTCACGAACTCCTCTGCAACATGAACAGACTCCTCCACAGCACCACGAACGACCTCAAAAAAAGCTCGACGATGTCGAGTTGAGTCTGACACCACCAACAAGGCGACCTTGATATTCTTGGTGTGAGAATCCAGAGGGTGGTCTCTATTCGAACTTGGTATGAGGCAGACGTACGGAGAAAACACCCGTCGCATACACGACTGGGCAAGTGTTAGATGACAGAGACCTATCTTATAGGTTGATGCCTAATGGTTTAGATAAAGCTATGCGATTGTTTAGCTCTATCGTCTAACTCAGTTTGTCGCCTAGAGACATTACATGATTGTTTATCTTGGGTCAGCGATCGCCTAGCAAACCTATGCGATCGTTTAGTATATACTGCATGATCGTTTAGCTTGCACCTACACGATCGTTTAGCTCGCCCAACCGTCGTTTAGTAAATCCGAATTTACTTGACGACTTCGTGAGTTTCTTTTTCGGGATAGAAAAATCAAAAACCTTTTCAAATATTTGTAAAAAAATCTTCTTTTCAAAATAAGAAACCACTTTCCTTTTAAACTCACGGTTACCATGATCCAATAACCACCCACTACTTTCGTTATTTGAAAGAAAAAGAATTAATTATCCAATAATTAATATTATTATAAATATAAATGATAACCAACTTATCATACTATATTTGTAACCTATAATTTTAATATTTCATCTCATGAAACATATAAACCATAGTTCTTTTTCTATTCCATGGTACTTAATGTAAATCTCATTTACATCAATCCTCTACTAGATGTATCTCATACATCATACATATATAATCAAAATACCTCTTCTCAATTTGAACATTTCAAATCAACACCAAGAACTGATTCTCAACAGAATCCAAGCTACCAGGGAACTTCATGGACCTGTAGCTCGAAGCTCCAACGGTATGTGAATAACTAACTTTTAGTCACAGGATCCACCATCCGTTAACTGTCAGGCACTCCACTAAAGACCGACAGCTGAACTCTCCTTACTAAAGATATATTATGTGTCCATCTTAACCAATCAGCAGTGCGACAACCTTTCATAGATCGCTCGTAAGTACAGCTAAGCCTATAACTGTTATGCCCCTGTACTTACATCTGTCTCCTTGAGTACCACCGATCCCTCTAATGACCATAAGTCATAGTCCTACTATGACTGAGTCTTCTCTTCAATAGAGAAGTTGTGGCCACTATGTTCAAGTCCCGGAATCAGCTCTTAAGGGAGTAATCTCTCTAATTATCCCTGCTTTAGGAAAGAAGTGAATTCCATCTTGTGAATTGAGTGCCCAGCTCCCAGATCAGACAAGTCCCCAATAAGAAAAGGTAGGTATGTTGAGTTGGCAATCTGGCCACTCTCACCCATACTAATCAAAGTACCTCCCTCAAAGATAGGAGTTTCCAAAACACTCAGGATTGAGGTCATGTCACCTATGGTCGTTTAAATGAGATACAAGTCTCTAGTATCAACGGCGTTATATACAGAGTCTAGTCATCTCGTGGTCTAGGTCTTATATATACTCTTTGTATAGGAAACTCCCGCTCCACATCTCCACATGAATAGTCAGGATCTACCATCTGTAGTAGTTTACAACACTTGCAAACCTCTACAAAGCAGGCCGTATCCGTAGTGTCACCAAGATCAGGTATCTCACCTTAATTCTTATACTACGGATCGATTTAGGTTATCACTTAAGGCATGATCCACTAATATATCACATATACATGCTTAAGTTCACATAAGATAACCAAGGAGTTTTGATTATTGGATATGACTAAATGTCAGATTTAAATAACAGTTATTTTATTCATTGAACAATGTGTATCTTTACAAAACAACGAAACTCCAGGAGAATTAGGATACCAATCCCAACAATCTTCCACTTGTCCTAATGACTCAGAAGAATAATGTACAATACAATATAAAAATGTACAATATACAATAAACTAGGGCATGCCTCAGTATCATCTCTCACTTGCCCTAGACAAGATGTCGTATGTTTCGCAGACCCAGATGCTCTAGGCGACCCTTGAACACGTTAGCCATGAGGGCCTTTGTAAAGAGATAAGCAACGTTGTATCCCGTAAGTATCAAATCCTTATACTACATATAGAAGCATGTAGTCCCTTTTTCTCCGAAGATACTTGAGGATCGTGTTGACTGTCGTCCAGTGATCAAATCTTCCATTGGTTTCTTAAAAGACAATGGATCCTCGACCCCATCATTCGTAATGATGTTTTGGGCTTTAGTCAAACCCATGTAGTGATCCGGTGGGTTCATAATGCTCCCACTACGCCTTCTCCTTCCACTGAGTGTTTTATAACCTAGGATTTAGCTTACTTAGAAAAAACACGGCTAAGGATTTTAACTAAGTGACTTTTAGGTTTTTCCAAGAGTAACTTTTACCTTCGATAGTGAAACAACTTTTGATCATCATCCATCAAACTCTTTAATGGAATCTTTGACCAAATCGTCGCATGTGTAAACCCCGAACTCTAGGTTTCCAAGATAAGCATGTTTAGCCAAATGAATGTTATATTATATATTTATTAATTAGAAATTCATGTTTATTTATAGGAATTATGATTGAAGGGAAGGAAAAACATATTAAATGAGGGGTGACGTGGTAGTTAACCCTTGCACTTTGGAGGCGGCAGAAAGTTTTTGGAAGAAGAACTTCAAAAGCATGGTTTCAACAATTGATATGAGGAAGTTTAGTGAAATCTGTGCCATTCGAAAATGAGAGAATGTAGTTTGTGAGGTTGTCTTGCCGGAGGAAGATTGCATAAGGAGAAGAACAAGAAGTGAAGAAATTATAGAGGAGGTAGAATCTTCGGTTAATCAGGGCTCGAGGTGAAGATTGGAAGTTCCAGGCCAAACTATAAGAAATTATTGGTTGAAATTTTATGGTAAGAAATTAACTCAATTCTAAACAAGTTTGTAAAAGGAAGTTTTTTGAAAAGAGCTATGGATTTTGAGTTATGAATTTTTGAAATTATAACAGGGAATCGTTGCATAAACAGACAGCTGGTTGGGAAGAACAAACAAACAGTTCACCGTGGGAGTTATAGCAAGATATGGGGATGAGGATCGCGCTTATATAGGAAATCTCGCTGATTTTGTGATAAGGATCTCGCTCTAGAAGGAAATCTTGCTAGGAATTGGGTGAGTATCGCTAGGATGAAAGTTTGCCAGGAAAAGCTTGATCTGGCTCTAAAGGATCTCGCTGATCTCGCTCATGAGGATCTCGCTGATCTCGCCCATGAGGATCTCGCTCATGAGGAGGATCTCGCTCATGAGGGGGATCTCGCTCATGAGGATCTCGCTCATGGGGATCTCGCCAGTAAAGCTATCTTTGTTGATGAAAGTTCCTTTAATAAATGAATTATTTGAGGTATTTTACTAAGAATTCTAAGTAGTTTAATTGGGAATTATGTCCTTTCAGGCCAATAAGAGCTAGGAGAGGCATATAAACCATTAAGAGCTTGACGAGGGGTGAGTGACTAAGTGAATTAATGTCTCTAGTACTTATGCATATAAGATCAAGTAAGTTACAGTGATATTAATGATGAATTTATACTCCGTCAAGCAACAAATGGTTGGAGAATAACTTAACGCATGTTTCCCAGCTTGTATATGTGTAACACGGGCTATGGGAGACTATGGGAGAATGAATTCTTGTGTAGATGGTAGGAAATGGAACTTAATTTGATGCTACAAAATACCCCGGTACCGAAGGACATTTGAGAAGGTACCTGACCAACTTGATACCGAAGGACATTTGAGAAGGTATCTGACCAACTTGGTACCGAAGGACATTTGAGAAGGTACCTGACTAACTTGATATCGAAGGACATTTGAGAAGGTATCTTAGTAGCTCGATATTGAAGGACAAGTTTGAGAAGGTATCTGAGAAGAAGTACCTAAGATATGATGGTACTTAGTATGCCCATGTGCATGTAGGCAATTATGAATGAGAGGCCAAAGTATGGGTCTCTTGGCTGGTAATAAACGTTGGGAGCTAGAGTGTTTAGGCTCGTTCTCAACTAGGGATTAATGATGTTTAATGATGTCTAAGAATGGTTTAAAGCTACATTTAGAAACAATTGCTTGAGTTACTCATTAGTATATTTACATGTTTATAGTGATGTAATGCTTAATGTTATACGATTCTATAGTTGTTCGCTGGGCTTTTAGCTCACAGAATTTCTGTGTTTTCCTTTTTCAGGTAGCGGTCAGTTTCCTCAAGGTTGATCCTGCTGCTGCTTGCCACCAAAAGACTCGGCTTATTAAGAAGACTCATGTTGATGATCTATTTATGTACACATGTTTTGAGAGGGACTAGGGCTTCTTTAGGAATGTTTGGGTCATCTGTGAATATTTTTCTGTAAATGTAATGTCTTGGCCGTATGCATGTATTTATGTAATCATTGTAGAACCTTAAGGGAGGTTTGCTGTATGCATGTATTACTAATGTTTTAAACAGGTTGGTATTTAGATTAGAAGGCTTGGGTGGTGGGTGCTGGCAGTAAGGTTAGTAACTACCACGGTCATATCCTCTTCCAAAATAAAAGGGTAATCTAGGAGGGGGTGTGACACATGCTTGTTGAAAATCTATATAATTCACTTTTCCAGGTAGGTTCCCAGGTAGGGGTATTACGTTTCCGTCAACTTAAGAACGCCAACCTAGCCAGAACCTGCCTTAGACACAAGGTCTCTTATAGATTGGTTTACAACAAATTTAATCTCTTATTCAACCAAATTGATCCTATTAAATCGATTTTAAAAGATTAATCTAGGTTACTAAACTCTTTAAACCACTTGAACTTAGGTCTATCTCAATCCAATTTTAAAACCCTTTTAAAACTTGAATTCACCCTAAGTCCACATGCAACTCTGAATTATTTATTTTCGGTCTAATTTCCTTTATAACACTTATAAACAGAAACAACCACCACAATGCGAAGCTAAGACATGCAAGGCATTCAAAACAATTATAAACAGCCCAAGTGTCATGCTCAATGCATTGTCTATTCATTAGTACTTCTTTTATATAACACTTATACAACACGACAATCAAACAAGCAAAATCATGCTTCCATTCACCTTTAGACTATAACATGATGCATGTGCATGCTTTCAAGTAATTTTTTCATGCTAAATTATAACAATTATAATACACGATGCATGAATAATTTCACAACGTAATGTGGGTTTTTAACTATATGACAAACACTTTGACATATAAGTACCATACACCACATGTATAAGCAATCGAAGTTGATGAACCGGGTAAAATTGCCTTAAAACACAAAAAGGAAAGCTAACTATTACAAAGACAAGGAGTCTCTAGTTCAAACAGACGAACCGACTCTTGAACTGCTCAGCAAAGCATCTCTTATCCAACCATCCATCGTACTAAGCACCCCATGATCTTCTACACGATAAAACAAACACTTCGTTCTATCGCTTACCAGTGCTCTAGAGTTAAACGATCGTTTAGCATTTGCTATACGATTGTCTAGAAAAATCCAAAGGATCTTTTAGTTATTACAACACGATCGTGTACCTTTACTAAGCGATGAAGCCTGACGTACATGATCGCCTAGTGTGCTCCGCACAGCGCTCGCCTTCACGATTGTCTAAGCGACTACGAACCCGCGAAGCACCATTGCTTAAGCGATCACTTAGCTAGCGTCGCTGCATCACATACGCACGATCACATAGGTAGTAACTAAGCGATGAAGCTTGCTAACTACACGATTGTCTAGCATGCACCTTCTACTAAACGCCGAGCATCGCATGCTTCCACTACGATCGTCTACCTCCAGCGCCTACGCGATCGCGCAACCAATGCTACACGATATGGTAAATGATTTACCCCATCGCTTAGCATTAGCTAAACAATCGACTAGAAAATACTACACGATCGTCTAAAAAAAACTACTAAACGATTGCTTAGTAAAATCCCAACGATCGTTTACCTGAGGCTACACGATCCAACTAACACTTGGTCTTCTTCTTCGTTGAGAACTGCATTGCGATGCACCGAAGATTCATCATGAATGACACGACGAACTGGAACTTTTCAAATTACAGACTTGATTGAAAAGTTAAGTTCACCCAAAAACACAGGGACCCTTACAATTAACACTTTGTAACACTAAAAGCTTTAACAAAAAAAAAGCAATTTAAACCCGAAATGTTCATCAAATTCATCCACAAATGCAGAAATCTGCCACGACTGTAAAAAGCATTCAATTCAAATCTGTAATTTGGAATATCAGAGAACCTGACTGTGATACCAATTAAAGGAAATCAGAAGTGAGATTTCATGAGCAGTGGAACAAGATTATTCCAAATTTCAATAATGAATAAATAATTCATTTACAGTCGACTTCAAACAAGCAGTTATGCAAAGAAAACAGAAATTACAGCGTGAGAATCTCAAATGTACAGTGGGAAAAACTGTACCAACAAATGTAGCAGCATCTCCACACTACGATGCACAACTGCTCGAACAACAGCAGCCACAAGCGGTCGATCTACATGACCACAACACCGCACGAAAAATTCATGCTCGTTCTCAACGATCTCCTCGGTCAGAACTCATCCGCAACACGGACGGACTCCTCCACAGCACCACGAACGGCCTCCAGAAAACCTCGATAGTGTCGAGTTGAGTCTGACACCACCAACAAGGCAACCTTGGTATTCTTGGTGTGAGAATATAGAGGGTGGGCTCTGTTCGGACTTGGTATGAGGCAGACGAACGAAGGAAACACTGATCGCGTACACGACTGGGCAAGTGGGAGATGGCGGAGACCTATCGTATAGGTCGATGCACAATTGTTTAGATAAAACTATGTGTTCATCTAGCAAAATCTATGCAATCTTTTAGCTCTATCGTCTAGCTCAGTCTGTCGCCTACAGATACTACATGATCGTTTATCTTGGGCCAGCGATCGTCTAGAAAAATTATGCGATCATTTAGTAAATACTACACGATTGTTTAGCTCGCACCTACATGATCGTTAAGCTCGCCTAGTCGTCATTTAGTAAATCCGAATTTACCTGACGACTTCGTGAGTTTCTTTTTCGCGAGAGAAAACTCACAAATCTTTTCAAATATTTGTAAAAAAAAACATATTTTCAAAATAGGAAACCACTTTCCTTTTAAACACACGATTACTATTCTCCAATAACCACCTACTACTTTGGTTATTTAAAAGAAAAAGAATTAATTATCCAATAAATAATATTATCATAAATATAAATAATAACCAACTTTGAAAAGAATGACTAAAGTACTAGAGTCTTGGATAAGCTTTTTAAATGACTTAGTACTTTTACACTGCATGCTTAATGGAAAATTGATTGGAATGAATGAGAATTATTGAGGCTATATTTCTCATACTTTGATCTTTTTATTTTATTTTCCTTGAATAGAAAAATTTACGCAATGAAAATGCCATATAATTGGGCTTTTAGTAAATGATAATTTTTTTTTCCGCTTTACACATTTAGACACGAATATGGTTTCGATTATGTATTTGCATCATCCTCTATGACAACGATTGATTGCAGAACAACCTCTATCATAAGGGTTTGCAGCATCAACGTTTTCAGCTGAAGAACAACTTGGTGGTGGAGAAGGTTGCTTGCAAGGATCAAGAAATTTAAGATGCTTTGTCTCTGCTACAACTTCATGACCCATCACCAACATGCTAATTAAGGCCAAGCATATCAACCACGACTTCATCTTCTTTACTATCCGATGCAAGCTCTTCCCTGTTGCTTTGGATTACTTTTTGATGAGTTTCCCTTGTTGTTTCCTCCTCATTTATAAGTTCCATAATGGTTGGGGCACTTTGAATAAAGATGGAGAGAGATGACCTAAAATAGGTAGACAAGTAGGTTAGTTCCGTTGTTGAGATGTTAAAGTTCTATACAAGAACAACAACTACACAATCATAATTTGATGTCGTATGTTATATATAAATCGAATAAAGGCACATTCTATGTTTAGTAACATGAGTGTAATTTGTTTAAAGAATTTCATCGAATTTCCAATGCATGAAAAGAAAAGTTCTAATAAATTTAAACATCAAGAGAACATAATGTAAAATGTCTTGTAACAGTATATCTTAGATCTTGTGGTATTTGGTTATTCAATTTTAATCTTGGCAAAAAAACACAAACTATTATTGTGACGTCTCTTTTTTAATAAAAAAAAAAATCTACCAATAATAAATAAATATATCATCAAAGTATTATGTGGGAAGGGAATAAAATAAAAAATCTTCATGCAGTTAGTGTTAACGGGCAGAAATGCACGTTATCATAGTGCTAAAGTTCTTAAACAATGTTGGATTACGTTGGTAGTATATGTTAAACTATGTCCATTAAGCATAAATTCTATAGTATTGCGGTCGCACGCATCCAACGCATTAGAGCAGTTGATCTCTATATTTTTGTGCAGAATAATGCGTTAACGTAGTGCAAAGAATGCGATCATAGAAAGACATCGGTCGAGCGCAACTTCACCGCAAGTCTTTGGGTTGATCGTGCTCGCAAACATTCACCCAAGAAAAATCACCGCAACTTGATCGGCGCAAATGGTGGGTGCATTCAGACGAATGGACAACTAAGATTGATGGGATAGAAAGCTGACAGCAGTCGGATCGGAATTAAGTTGAAAGCCGATAACGGTCACAAGTACATCCAACTTTATCGATGACAATTATCTGAGGCGTCAATCAGGAATTAAAGTTGTACCATCTGTACAACAAGGAGAGAGAAGCCGCCTTTCACCTTTGATGCCCTATAAATACCAAGTGCATTCTTCAGTTAAGGGGTTAAGTAGTCGATTACTTCATCATCTTTACAAGTTCACACCTCTATTCATAGTTTTCGAAGCTAGAGAAGAGTGGTGACGCCAGAGATCGTTCAAGGAAGCTCGAGAGAGAATCTTGGGGCGTAAGAGCAGAGAGTCGGCTGACACTCGCGAAAGCGAGACAATCTTTAGAGCACAAGTAGAAACAGTGTAACACCTGGTGGCAAGAAATTGCTCCAGGCTCTTTACTATACTTGCATTGTTATTCTGTACTTCATCTTATATCTATTGAATGGAAGTTCTATTTCTACATCTGCTCACTCTCTTAATACGCATGAGTAGCTAAACTAGTTGAACGGGTTGAAAGGAACTAAGCTAACATGATCTAGGAAGTTCATTGCCTGCGATTGTCTTGTTTATGTTGTGCAAAATATCCCTTTAGAGTTACTCGAGAGAGAATCGAAATAAAGAACCTAATGTCTCGAGCGAGCTAGGTTAGAATCTGGACTCGAAAGAGCAAGACTAGGCTTGCATAAACAAGAGATAGAGACATAGAGATAAGCTATGTTTGTCAATTTGCATCGCATGCATCCTAATAATGGTAATGATATTCTGTGGTTGCATATTTGTGTGAATGTCATCGCATAAATAGGGATAGAGGTTTATGTGTAAACCCTGTAGACTTATCGCATATTTATCGTATACGCTCTAGCTTTAGAAGCCGTAGCATTCACGCCGAGAGGTGGTTTACTATTGTATGCATGTCGCATGATCGCAGAGCATGAACGCATCCTAGGGAGTGTTAGCCGAATCCCTTCTCAACCCGTTCACCACATACTCATCGTATTTCTCGTTTACCAACTCTTTTCACTCTCTCTTGCATTTATTATTATTTTCATCAATGCAACAACAACCCAACACTTATTATTTACTTGTTACTACAAAGGTTGCATAAATATTACCAACATAACTGTTTTCACAATGCTATTCATCAATACATATCATCCATAATTCCACACTTCATAAATCCAAGCATCATGTTTTTGGCACCGTTGCCGCGGACTTCAGCAAAATCGTTGTTAACGGTAATTTTGTGAATTCATTGCCGAACTCTCAATCTCTGGCGAACTACAACCTCGAGATTGAGAGAACTTTCGAAGGAGACTGAGAGAATGCCAACAACAACAACAATCCAATAGAAAAGAAATGGTGAAGCAGCCTAGGAATGAAGCACCAAACAACAACAATGTCATGGCAAATCCAATTCTATTGGCAAACGATCGTAGTAGGCCCATTGGGTACTATGCATCGCCAAACCTCTATGATTTCTCTCCGAGAATCATGAGGTCGGCCTTAGATGGAAGCAGATTTGAAATGAAACCGGTGATGTTGCAGTTGATCCAGGCTACAGGTCAATTCGTAGGTAAGTGTGGCGAAGATCCGCACGCCCACCTCTGAAGTTTTATTGAAATCTGCAATACTTTTGTGTTCCCGAACATCTCTGCTGAGGAGGTTCAACTAACGTTGTTCCCATTTTCTCTCTATGATCAGGCTAGGAAATGGGCTTATTCGCTCGAACCGGGAGAGATCACTTCTTGGGACAGGTGGTGGAGAATTTTATGAAGAAGTATTTCCCACCTACAGAGAATGCCAGACGAAGAAAGCTTATTACTAATTTTGAACATGATATGGACGAATCTCTCAACGATGCCTGTGCGAGGTTTAAGAGGTTGGTCTGAGATTGTCCGCATAATGGGCTACCAGATTTCCTGTAAATAGAAATTTTCTACCACGGTTTGAATTCTGCTTCGTAGATCACTGCCAATGCGGCAGCAGCCAGTGGTCTGCTTGACAAGACTTATGATGAGGCGAAGAATATCCTGGATCGCATCTCCAAGAATCATGAAGATTGGAGGAGAAGCGACCAAAGATTAAGACTCAAAGATTCGGACGCAAATAACGGAGCTATTGTGTCATTGCAAAATCGAATGACCGCAATGATGAATTTGATTCAAGGAATGATGATCAGTAGCCCAATACCGCAAGGTGGGTAAATCAACGCAATAAGTCAAAACACCGCAAGGTGTGCGACTTGTGGTGATGGGCATGCGATGGAGGATTGCCCACAAAACCCACAGTCTATATATTTTGTAAAGAACAACCCTTTTTCCAACACGTATAACCCTGGGTGGAAAAACCACCCAAGTTTTGCTTGGAAGAATTAACAACAAAATTTTCAATCTGTGGCACAAAAAGAAGGGCCACCAGGGTTCTTTCAACGCAGCAACGGTCAACAGAGAAACCAAGCAAGTAGCTCACAACAACCACCACAATCTTCTTCCATAGAAAGCCTATTGAAGCAATATATAGAGAAAATGAGACAGTGCTTCAAAGTTAGGCTACGTCAATCCACAATCTTGAATTGCAAATGGGCCAGATTGCAAATGAGCTCAAAAGTAGACCGCAAGTGGCGCTGCCAAGTACAACCGAGCTTCCACGCAACCCAGGGGGTTCAGGTAAGGAGGAATGTCAGGTTGTGACATTGCACAGTGGAAAGACTGTGGAAGGAGAAAATGAGGAGCAGAACAAATCAACCTCCATCATAGCTGAACCTGAGATTACGGCAACGCAAGAAGGAGAAAAAGAAAATCAAGTGCGTCAACCTCAAAGTCAAATGAAATGAGAACCGTGAAAGTCCAGTTACCACCTTTCCCTCAGAGCCTGAAGAAGAAGAAAAATGAAGAGGTACAGTACGAACGCTTCACGTCTATGCTAAAACAATTACATGTTAATATTCCTTTCAGTGAAGCGATTGAGGAAATGCCTGCGTATGCTAAGTTTTTGAAGGACATAGTAACCAAGAAAAGAGGGGCTGGAAAATTTGCCACGATGGCACTAACGCAGAGTTCGAAATCTATTATCCCACCGAACATGAGCGATCCTGTGAGTTTCATTATTCTTGCTCCATAGGAGGACTCTATATTGGGCAAGCCCCGTGTGACTTGGGGGCCAGCATAAATTTGATACCACTGTCAATATTTCGACAATTAAATGTGGGGCAACTTGTGCCCACATCCGTGACTCTCCAGTTGGCTGATAGATCTCTGGTTCATCTAGAAGGTAAGGTGACAGACGTGCTGATCATGATTGATAAATTTATTTTGCCAGCTGACTTCATCATCTTGGATTACGAGGCCGATAAAGATGTGGCCATCATTTTGAGGCGACCCTTTCTATCAACGGGTCGTGCTCAAATTGATGTGCACAAAGGAGAGATCACATTGAGCATAAACGTACAAAAGCTCAAATTTAACATTATTCGTGCCATGAAATTTTCTGATGAGGAAGACCTGCCAGATTCGGAAAAAGAATTGAATTTGATTGAAGAAGAAAATTCTGATGAAGAGTATGAAGAAGAGGATGCCAACGCATCCGTAGCTGCCTGCAATGCGATCGTAGCAAAAACAAACAAAGAGGAAGGATCGATCACAATGCAAGAAGAATAGCCGAAGGAAGAAAGAAAAATAACGCAACCTTCTCCCGTGGAGCCACCAACCCTTGAACTAAAAACTCTACCAACACATTTGAAGTACGCATTTGTGGGGCAGAATGAGAAGCTGCCATTGATAATTTCCTCTACGCTCAACGTAGATCAAGAGAATACGTTGATGAGCATTCTCAAGAAGCATGTGCAAGCAATCGACTGGACATTCGCTGACATCAGAGGAATTAGCCCCGCGTATTGTATGCACCACATTAATCTTGAAGACGACCACAAAGAAACCATTGAAAATCAATGCAGACTTAACCCTACGATGAAGGAGTTCGTCAAGAAGGAGATTATTAAGTGGCTGGATGCGGGCATTATCTATCCCGTTACAGATAGCACGTGGATCAGCCTCGTGCAATGTGTGCAAAAGAAGGGCGGATGAGGGTAGTTCTCAATGAAAACAATGAATTAATACCGCAAATCACCATCACTAGATGGCGCATTTGTATGGACTACCGCAAATTGAATGCGGCCACAAAGAAAGATCACTTCCTGTTGCCATTTATCGATCAAATGCTGGACAGATTAGCAGGGAATGATTTTTACTGTTTCTTGGATGGATATGCTGGGTACAACCAGATTATGATAGCTCCTGAAGGCTAAGACAAGACCACATTCACCTGCCCATATGGGACCTTCGCTTTTCGCTGCATGCCGTTTGGTCTCTGCAATGCGCCAAGCACTTTCCAGAGGTGCATGATGGCGATCTTTTCAGATTATCTCGAGGACTCGGTAGAAATATTTATGAATGATTTCTTCGTTTATGGTAACACTTATGAAGTCTTCCTGGCCAATCTGGAGAAAATTCTGAAAAGATGTGAAGAGACGAACCTGGTGCTCAATAGGGAAAAATGTCACTTCATGGTGACGGAGGGTATAGTGTTGGGACACACGGTCTCCCAATAAGGGTTGGAGGTGGACAAAGCAAAGATTGACGAAATTGAAAAGCTTCCACCTCCAGCCAATGTGAAGGCAGTGCGAAGCTTCTTGAGGCATGCCAGATTCAACAGACGATTCGTTGAAGACTTTTCTAGAATAGCAAGACCATTGACTGCGTTACTAGAGGCAGATAAGAAGTTTGAATTTGACAACAATTTCCTTAATGCATTCAAAATTTTAAAGGATGCGTTAATTATCGCACCTGTCTTAATTGCGCCGGATTGAACATTTCTGTTTGAAATCATGTGCGACGCAAGTGGGTATGCGATGGGAGCTGCATTAACGCAAAAGTGAGTGCTATATTTCCAGACGAGCAGCTGTTCCGCATAGAAGAACTGCCATGGTATGCGGACATCCTTAATTATTTGGTCTGTGAACAATTCCGTGAAGATTACACCTACCATCAACGGAAGAAGCTCAAGAATGAATGCAGACATTACTATTGGGATGAGCCGAATCTGTATAAAAGAGGTGCAAACCAAATCATTTGATTATGCATACCAGATGCTACTCAACAACGCATATTATCGCAATGCCACGATTCGCCTTATGGAGGGAACTTTGGAGGACAACGTACTGCAGCCAAAGTTCTACAAAGTGGATTCTTCTGGCCTTCATTATTTAAGGATGCTGCTGACTACACAATGAAATGTGATCGGTGTCAAGGCACTGGCAACATTTCATGGAAGAACGCAATGCCGATGAATACAATCTTGGAGCTGGAACTATTTGACGTATGGGGGATTGATTTCATGGGACCATTCCCTCCTTCAAACGGAAAGTACTATATTTTATTAGCCATTCACTACGTCTCCAATTGGGTAGAGGCAATTGCATGTGCCGTAAGTGATGCGGCAGTAGTCTCCCAGTTCTTGAAGAAAAATATTTTCACTCGTTTTGGCACTCCCCGTGCCATCATAAGCGATGAAGAA